>NW_025963779.1:67531922-67767569 GCF_023055435.1 Haliotis rufescens | reverse complement strand
TTTGTCGTAAACATGTTTAAATTCTGAACATGTTAAACCTACACATGTTTAGATTATGGGGATGTTGTGTTTAGGCTGTGGTTAAAAAATATAGTGGTCCGAAAATTCTTGAAAAAATAATTAGGCTTCAGACAGTTGAAACAAAAGAAATTGTCTTCAACAAAAATAACATTGTTGCAAGGTGTTTTCTTTATTTCAAACCCAGGCTCATAGCTTTAAATAAAAGAAATCTGGTTTTGTAGCTGAACCCGAAATAATATCTAATCAAAATAATATAATATAATATAAAATCCCAGGCTCTCCACAGAATATCAAATGGTCGGTCCCTAAAGAGCCACAAACTGGAGTCTCAAACATCGGGATTATGTCAACAAGCTGAATAGCTACTTCGGCTGTTCTCTCTGATGTCAGTGGACGAAGGATGAGATTATCTTGATAAGCCATAGTCTATTTAAAGTATTTGCCATTTCAAGTGAGTGGAAGCCACAGTTTTTTAACGCAGTGGATATGAAAATTGGCTAAAGTAATTGGATCCGACTAATTAACAATCAACAACTAATTGAAGTAATTAGCGAGTGTTGTTTGATCAGAGATGGGTTACGTTATTTGACTGATGTTATCAGCCAGGTAATGTAAAACAAACTCTCATATTTCAGTTATTTTGTATATACAAACAAAGGAGATAGTTTGGACTTCTTTATTGTTATGAATGTGACGTTTCGGTGTAGATACTAACACCGTTATCTGAAATAGGAAGGTTATATACATGGATGTTTATACATAGAACGATGATAGATTGAAGGTTACACAAGGTTACACAACATATAGTTTAAAATCATGATTGATGTACATATTGAATAAGTAGGATTAACAAGGCATGACTGAGGGAAACAATACAGTGATTGTTATGGACAAGTTGCTTGGAAGCCAGTATTAGAATGAGAGAGAGAGAGAGAGAGAGAGAGAGAGGGAGACAGAGAGAGAGAGAGAGACAGAGAGACAGAGAGAGAGAGAGTTATTTTATTAACGTGTCTCTTACAAAAGAGATATATATGCATGTTCTTTGGCATATTGAAAAGTAACACCCAGCCATTAGGCTTATGAGACACAATAAAACATTATATACATTATATACTATAAAATACATTGACAATAAAATTTACATACACTGAATGCTAAATGCCTAGCTAAATAAATGCTTACGTTTAAACATCTTTAAAGGTGTACTGGCCAACAAGGGCTGAATTTCTTTTCATTCTAAAATATAAATGAAAGCGTCATCAACGCTAATATTTTCAAATAACGGGTTTAAAATAATACATTCTCTAAGCAAAATACTTCTACAATCATCATATAAAGGACACAATATCAAAAAGTGAAATCCATCTTCGACAAACTTTTGATGAACATACTTAGAACAGTGCGGGCAGATTCTATTTTCTGAAAGGGTTGGTGGAGTTGTAAAGCGTCCAGTTTCGATAGCAAGGGATAAAGATCCCGATCTAAAACTAGCTAAAATGCGACGGTGGTCCCTGTATTTAATACTTAAAACATAAGAGCAACAACGTTACGATCATGAAATTGCCTGTAACTTCTTAGTTTATTGCCTTTAACGTTATGTATATTGTTCCAAAGCTCTGTGCTCCATCTCAGTTCATCTTTTTTATGAGAACGTTTTTAATATGGGTAATTTTCTTCTGTCGGGACATTGGAGCAGTTAAAACATCACAAATATTAAGATTACATGCAATTTTAACAACTTTAGTTCTCCATGTACTTTTATAAGACTTAGACATAGTAAACACACTTAATCAAATCGTACAAAAGTACTGTTGTTAATCTTGATGTACAGTCTAAAAACATTTACATGTAATGTAACAAACGGTTAGGAGAGACCCGTGTCTCCATTAGTGGCTATATTGGAGGTACGTTTACTAACACCAAGACAGAATTTACAGGCTCTATTTTGGATTAGATTAACTTCTCTATAAACGTTCAATTCCCATATACTAGAGCTATAAAACATTACCGGCTCAACAAGACTTTCATACAGTTTCATAAAAAACCCCATTAAGATATATAAAATGGATAATGGAAATGAGGTTAAGACTGTTTCAGTGATGAGCTTTTGGCAGGCCTTCGGGATGTTATAGCCTTGATCTCTGTGTATCGCTTCTTGATGTTGTATTTGGCATGACTTCTGGAAAGTAAATGTTGTGATCTACATGGGCTTAGATATGATCAGAGATGGGGGATTTGGAGTCTTTCTTCTCTAACGAGGTTTGATGTATCTTAATTCTTATTGGGAGAGGCCTTGATGTTTCTTCAACATAAGAGTCACTGACTAAGCCTAGTAGTCATTTCATGAAATGACTAAAAGTTTTAGCCATATCACTAAATGACTGATTTCACATCTGATTGTAACATGTATACGACCTCCATCATGACACTGGCATGCGGTGATGTAACTGAAATACTGTTCAAAGCGACGCTACATCCAAAACACCCCGACACGCCTCCCGTATCTGTTATGCAAATGCAATAAAACTGCATGATGTTGACACATTTAATGGCAATAACGTTACAGTATGTTATATTTCAGTGGCAGTAAACAGGCGAACCTGTCTTCCGTGACTATATCAAGTACAAATACAAGACAACAGCACTATGGATATCCTTGGACCGATCATTTTCATACTGATGGCTTTCGCCTTCATTGGCAACATTGGATTGTGTCTCATCATCGTCACCTCCAAGCGACTTCGTCAACGTCTTCGGTTCTGGTTCATTTTTGGTACCGCGGTTTGTGACGTGTTGGCCGGAGTTACTTTATGTCTGTGTGGAGTTCAGTATTACGCCAAAAACAGATACAACTGTACTTTCCTGATTATCCAAATGGCTTTTGTGTACTTCGGTATGGAATTTGTCAACTTGTGGTACCTTGTGGCATTGAATATCGATTTCTGTGTACGTTTGTGTCGTCCCCGCTTGCCAAGGTTATCGCCATGTGGACGAATCCTTCTGTACGTGACCTTGGCCCTTCTCCCTTGGGCGGCCATGGTCCTCACTGTCACACCTGGAATAGCTTTAGGATTGCGTGACTATATGAATGAAACTTGGCAATGTTCGTTTATACTCAGCTTGGAATCGGATATCCCGTTGAAAGTAATATGCTGTCTGCTGCCGCTTGTGGTTATCATTGGTACTTTCATATACATGGTGTATAAACCCTGGGCGCTATCTCGACCCGGATGTTATGTCAATATGACGTCACAACTCATTGAAGAGGCTGATGATGACGTCATTGAACCTCGTCGCTCTTTCATTATTCCGTGTATCGTTACTATTGTGTGTTCGGCCCCGTTTCAGATTTGGAAAATTATTCCCCCAGAGAGACTTGATGTTGGTGCTTTTTATGTGACGGAGAGCGTTTTAGTTCTTATTCTTCTGTCTAAAGCTGCAATCTTGCCGTATGTGTGGCTGATTTTGCCCAGCCTTAAAGCCGAAATTAAACGCATTTGCCTCAAGCCTCAGGAAGCAGGATTCGCAACCTACAGGCGATTTCCCCAACAACACGATTCAGGGGAGGTAACAATATCTCACTCCGAGGATGAGTGACTTTGATTATTCAGGGAAGGTAACAACACATCCCTTTGATGAATGATATTGATTATTCAGTGAAGATACAAAATCTCCCTTTGATGAGTGACATTGATTATTCAAGGGAGGTAACAGCGTCTCCCTCTGACGAAAGACATTGTTATTTCAGGGGAGGTAATAACATCTCTCCTTGATGAGTGACATTGATTATTCAGGGGAGGTAACAACATCTCCCTTCGATGAGTGACATTGATTATTCAGGGGAGGTAACAACGTCACCCTCTGATGAAAGACATTGTTATTTCAGGGGAGGTAACAGCATCTCACTCTGATGCGCTCGGTCCGTCTCAGTCTCAAATAAATCCTTTATGTCAAAGCCGTGTGGACCCGAGTTGTGCAATACCTTCCTCTGAGCTATGGATGCGTACTGAGCACACAAGCGGAGAGAAAGTACAGATTAACAGACGACAATGACTTTAAACTGCCTTGTCACTTTGCAGCCATCGTGCTGAAACACAGACCATCACTCTTACGCTGCTTGAAACAATGGCTGCTTTAGACACTGAAATTCCATTTGGCGTTTTGTTACATTGCGAGTTTAAAAATATCATTGACACAAAATTAACAAGGAGATGCAAGAAAAAGCAAAACATTAATAAATCGTGTTTCTAAGGAATTAATAATACAGACAATACCTCTTTCACGTCCTTCTTTGATGCTGTCCAAAGCTCCTTGGGAAGAGGTACATGGCTCAAACAGATCCAAAGTTGCTGTGGCTTCCAGCAGCAGAGCGACCTGGGCATGGGTGCATTTGGTTTGCTCCCAAATTCAATATCACGCCATAAGGGTGTATTATACGTCATAAGGGTGTGATATACGTCATTAGGGAGCATTGACAGTAGACGATGAGTATAGTGATGATTATCAGTTGGTAGTTTCTGATCATGGAAGCTATGTATTGGCTGCATTTTGCTACCCAGCGACAACCCGTGGGAAGCCGGGTACGAATATAGGTCCCCAGCAACCTATGCTTGTCGTACGAGGCGACTAAATGGATCGCCTGATCGCCTGGTCAGGTTCGCTGACTTGGATGATGCATCTCATTGTATCCCAAATGCGTAGACAGATGCTTATGATGTCAATCACTTGATTGTTTGGTGCAGGCTCGATTATTTACAGACCGCCGTCATATAGGTGAACTATTCCTGAATTCGGCGTTAAACAACAAACAGACATTTGCATCAAAAGGCTGGCCTTGTTTTACGGTCTGACGTACTTAGTGCCAATTGTGAAATTGTGCCGTTGAGTAATCAGCGTCATCAATAAGAATGATATTCATGATAACACTTGGGCTAGCAGACAAACGAAGTGGTGTTTTAATTGATTGAATCAGGGAGACTATACAAAGTCTATGAAGGCTCCCTGCTTGAATCAAGCTTGCTGGGAGTGCCACTTGACTCGAACCTAGTCCCCCTTTAAGGACAATTGTAAAATACCCGTGTCTATATGTCGTTACCGTATATAGGCCTTTTGTGTCTGACCTCGGAAGTTTATAGCTAAGTCTTGTAATCTTCTACTCTTCCAGAAAATAAAGAGTATCTCAAACAAGCCATAAATTATTTACTATGTGTCTCGATGATGTGACAAATGATTGCAGCCAAAGGAATTAATGTGGCTCTTGAATGTTGTTTTAGCGTTGAATGGCGAGAAGAGGCGGAAGAGCGCCGGTGTAATGTATGAAACACACTGCCCGTGTACCAGTCACATCGAACTCACACATTAAATACATGCATTTTCTTTGATGGCATCAATCAGGGGATCCAAAATGTACATAAATTCACGGTTCTAACAAAATGCCTTGACAATATCAATATTTATATGTCTCAAGGTGTCTGTTTGGTATCACTCATTAATTGTATTAATGTCAATACATTTCAATACTCACTATGGTATATTTGTAAACAAACTGCACAACAGATTTGGTTATAGGCCATTCTATCCTGACACTGAAGAACGTTTGATTCTGAATAACAGAAATCAAAATAACATTAAACGCAGGTATCTAATTCCATTCGATATCTCGTAATTAACATGCCCTTTTACACCAAAACCTGGATATATCGATCCCCTACATATGGATGCACATGAAAATGGTTGCCGATAACCCAGTAGATTGTATAGGTTTTATATCAGATCTGTTCACAACAGCTTATCAGACATAAACCCGAGCAGTCTCATGTCAATAAAGGCCAAAATACGGTGGTATTCAGATCTACTTCAGGGTGTTTCCGTTTCCAGCGGTTGTGCCAGTCAACTCATTCCACCAGTAAATTATCAGGGCAACAGGTCGGGATTGTCCTCTGGGGGCAAGCGTTTTGTAAATAGCACTGTAACCGTGAAAAACTACTTTGGCAACTATTGTCAGTGAAGAGTAACAAGTCAAGAAAGGTCGAAATTGAAGGTAGTGAGATTGTCATTCAAATGGGTATTCCTCACTGTAGAGGAGTTATTTGTGATGTTTGATCAACCAAATATTTTCTGATTGACTGATTTTGCAAACTTTTAGCGAAGGTATATATCAAACACAACATGGATTAAGACGGCGAAATGACTCGAATCTGTTCATGCTCATGACTTCTCCAGTACGGAAGTTGGGGTTAACGCTCTAAATATGTTTTAATAAAACCAAATATAATAAACAACCAATATGCTCCCAAACAAGTAAATAAATTAACAGTAATTAAGTAATCACCTTTATAAAAAATGTAGATGTTTGTAGACACTATATCTAACTAGTGTCGCAACTTCATATACGTAGATGAAAGTATCTTCAACGTAGATGTGAGTAGTATCATCTTCGTAGATGAAAGTATCTTATACGTAGATGTGAGTAGTATCATCATCGTAGACGAAAGTATCATATACATGTACGCAGATGAACGTGTCTTCAACGTAGATGTGAGTAGTATCATCTTCGTAGATGAAAGTATCTTCAACATAGATGTGAGTAGTATCATCATCGTTGATGAAAGTATCTTCAACGTAGATGTGAGTAGTATCATCTTCGCAGATGAAAGTATCATATACATGTACGTATATGAACGTGTCTTCAACGTATATGTAAGTAGTATCATCTTCGCAGATGAAAGTATCATATACATGTACGCAGATGAACGTGTCTTCAACGTATATGTAAGTAGTATCATCTTCGCAGATGAAAGTATCATATACATGTACGCAGATGAACGTGTCTTCAACGTAGATGTGAGTAGTATCATCTTCGCAGATGAAAGTATCATATACATGTACGCAGATGAACGTGTCTTCAACGTAGATGTGAGTAGTATCATCTTCGTAGATGAAAGTATCATATACATGTACGTAGATAAACTTGTCTTCAACGTAGCTGTGAGTAGTATCATCTTCGCAGATGAAAGTATCATATACATGTACGTAGATGAACTTGTCTTCAACGTAGCTGTGAGTAGTATCATCATCGTAGATGAAAGTATCTTCAACGTAGATGTGAGTAGTATCATCTTCGTAGATGAAAGTATCATATACATGTACACAGATGAACGTGTCTTCAACGTAGATGTGAGTAGTATCATCATCGTTGATGAAAGTATCTTCAACGTAGATGTGAGTAGTATCATCTTCGCAGATGAAAGTATCATATACATGTACGCAGATGAACGTGTCTTCAACGTAGATGTGAGTAGTATCATCTTCGTAGATAAAAGTATCATATACATGTACGTAGATAAACGTGTCTTCAACGCAAACTCACAGGTGGCGCTCATGGCGACAGGTCGCACATAACAACCTCCCGAGCAAAATCCATCCAAATCGTAACTAAAATGGCCAATAAAAGAAAAAGCCAAAGAGGTAAAGGTGTTCAGCTAGAAAATTCAAACAGTAAATATTCCAAAGACGAAGCAAGAGAAACTGAAGGCCTAAACTTAAAATTAAAAATCAGTGATATTCCTTTTTTAAGAATCAGTTTTGATGAATCAATATCTTTTCCCGCTCATTTAAAGAAAACCAAAAATGAAGAAAGTATAAACTTAGAGGAAAAAATAAAGCAAATAGAAGAAGAAATTTGGGGAAATGTTCAGAATATAAGTGAATCAAAACTGTCAGACTTGTCTAAATATAAAGTACTTTTTGAAAATTAAAAAGAAAGAGAATCAAGGGGAATACAAATAAGAAACAGAATCCAGTGGTACTAGGTGGGAGAGAAACCATCAAAATATTTTTGTTATCTTGAAAACAGGAACTATACCAGTAAACTAATTAACAGTATTATAACTGAAAAAGGGGAGTTAATAACCAATGAACAATCCATCTTAACTGAACAAAGATTTTTTTATGAGAAACTACACTCTTCAAGTGGAGCAATAACTAATGAATCACTAAAACTTAAATCAGAGTTTGATTGTTTAGAAGACATGATTAACATGAATGAAATAACAAAGGCCATACAATCTATGACAAATAACAAAAATCCAGGTATTGATGGATTCCCTGTGGAGTTTTTTTAATTTCTCTGGAAGCATCTTGGAATATGGGTATACAGATATATCACTGAAACATTTAGAAATAACACTTTGAGTCTAACAATGAATAGAGGTGTCATTACCTGTATACCCAAAGGCACTCAAGATAAACAACTACTCAAAAACTGCTGACCAGTTTCTCTCTTAATTTCATTGTATACAATTATGAGTAGATGTATAGCAAACAGAATAAAAACAACACTTAATACTCTTGTACACGAAAACCAAACTGGCTTTATCCCTGGAAGGTGTATTAGTGAAAACATACGACTACTATGATATTTTGTTTGAAACAAAAATACAAAATAAGCCTGGATTACTTATTACTTATAGACTTTGAAAAAGCTTTTGATACCGTTTCAAAACAATTTACCATGTTGACACTGGAAAAGTTTGGCTTTGGACCTAATATAAGAAAATGGATATACATACTTATAAATAATGCTTCATCTTGCATCATACAAAATGGACACCTATCTACATTCTTCTATAACGAAAGAGGATGTAGACAAGGAGACCCATTATCTCCATATCTATTCTTGCTCGTTGCAGAAACTTTGGGAATAATGATTCGTGATAATAATGCAATAAAAGTAATCAAACTGAATAATGTGGAACATAAACTCGGACAATATGCTGATGATACAGAAATATTTGTAGACGGGACTGACGAAAGTTTAAGTACAGCGATTGACACCCTAAACGATTTCTATAAAATGTCTGGATTAAAAATTAATATTTATAAAACAAAAGCAATATGGATAGGCTCAATGACAGGCTGTGACATCAAAATATGCCGGGATCTGAAACTAGACTGGCACAGTGGGGATTTGAAATTTTGGGAACAAAACTTAATTCGAACTGAAACATTCTGTGGCTAATCAATACAAAAAAAGAGAATTGAAATTCTTAATAATATTTTAGGGAATTGGAGGAAAAGAAATTTAACATTGATAGGTAAAAAATACTGTTGTCAAAACCTTGGCCCTGTCAACCCAAGTACATATATTTTCCTCTCCTCCAAACCCTCCAAGTGAATTTATTGACGAACTAAACAAAATATTGTACAGATTCATCTGGACTGATAAAAGGGACAAAATAAAACGAACAACTTTAATTAGAAAATATGAAGGCAGACTGAGAATGATAGAGGTGAGGTGTTTGATAATTTCTCTAAAACTGTCATTTAAAAAAACAAAAACATCATCAAATAAAAAACTGTTATAACCAAAGCATCTTTCCACTAAAAAACATATTCCTACTTGGGACCAATATTGAAAACTGTATACACTTAGCTAACCCTTACTGGGAAGATGTTTTGGCTCCATTGTTCTGGGGAACATTGTATAGACGACACAAAACTAAGGTGTAACCATCAGTTTAAAAAAACTGATTTCATTATAAGAAATTTGTTTTTAAAGGGAATATACACTTTTAAAGATCTCTGTAATAAAGATGATATAATGCCCTTCAATGAACTTAAAAGAAAATACCAAATTAAGGGCACAACTATTGACTATTACCAGGTTCTATTAAGCATACCATAATCCTTGAAAGATACTATTAGAAATAATCACATTACCTTATATAATCAATATTTAAATATAACTTTGATGGATTTACTTGTAGTGCTTAAAGGCTCCAGATATTTTTATGAAACGACAACAGTATGTAAAAATGGGATACCATTCTAGACTTAAGTATATCTTCTGTTTTCTGAATGCAAAATGTTCAAAACAATTTACACTTACAAAATGCTCCTTTTCACATGGGTAAAACTCTTACATTCTATTAAATCACATCATACTGGCATGCAAAAAATATAAACATGTCTCAAGTATTGAGAAAAACAAATTGACACTTGAAAACTTTCTGAAGACTGTTATCGAAATATTTCGGATAGAGAATTCATCTGCACACAAAAACAATACCATAAGACAGTTTGAGAGAAAATGGAAAGAAATGTGGCAAATGAATTGTCCAGTAGTATCATCTTCGTAGATGGAAGTATCATATACGTTGATGAAAGTATCTTCAACGTAGATGTAAGTAGTATCATCTTCGTAGATGGAAGTATCATATATATGTAGATGAAAGTATGGTCTATGTAGATGTGAGTAATATCATCTTCGTAGATGAAAGTATCGTCTATGTAGATGTGAGTAGTATCATCATCGTAGATGGAAGTATCATATATACGTAGATGAAAGTATCGTCTACGTAGATGAAAGTATCGACTATGTAGATGTGAGTAGTATCATCTTTGTAGATGAAAGTACATGTATCTTCAACGTAGATGTGAGTAGTATCATCTTCATAGATGGAAGTATTATATATACGTAGATGAAAGTATCGTCTATGTAGATGTGAGTAGTATCATCTTCGTAGATGGAAGTATCATCTATACGTAGATTAAAGTATCGTCTATGTAGATGTGAGTGGTATCATCTTCGTAGATGGATGTATCATATATACGTAGATGAAAGTATCGTCTACGTAGATGAAAGCACCGTCTATATAGATGCGAGTAGTATCATCTTCGTAGATGGAAGTATCATATATACGTAGATGAAAGTATCGTCTACGTAGATAAAAGCATCGTCTATGTAGATGTGAGTAGTATCATCTTCGTAGATGGAAGTATGATATATACGTATATGAAAGTATCGTCTATGTAGATGAAAGTATCGTCTATGTAGATGTGAGTAGTATCATATAAGTAGATGAAAATATCTTCAACGTAGATGTGAGTAGTATCATCTTCATAGATGGAAGTATCATATATACGTAGATGAAAGTATCGTCTACGTAGATGAAAGCATCGTCTATATAGATGCGAGTAGTATCATCTTCGTAGATGGAAGTATCATCTATACGTAGATTAAAGTATCTTCAACGTAGATGTGAGTAGTATCATCTTCGTAGATGAAAGTATCATATATACGTAGATGAAAGTATCGTCTATGTAGATGTGAGTAGTATCATTTTCGTAGATGGAAGTATCATATATACGTAGATGAAAGAATCGTCTATGTAGATGAAAGTATCGTCTATGTAGATGTGAGTAGTATCATATAAGTAGATGAAAGTATCTTCAACGTAGATGTGAGTAGTATCATCTTCGTAGATGGAAGTATCATCTATTCGTAGATGAAAGTACCTTGTACATAGATGTGAGTAGTATCATCTTCGTAGATGGAAGTATCATCTATACCCAGATGAAAGTATCTTCAACGTAGATGTGAGAAGTATCATCTTCGAAGATGAAAATACCTTATACGTAGATGTGAGTAGTATCATCTTCGTAGATGGAAGTATCATCTATACGTAGATGAAAGTACCTTATACGTAAAAGTGAGTAGTATCATCTTCGTAAATGGAAGTACCATCTATACCCAGATGAAAGTATCTTCAACGTAGATGTGAGAAGTATCATCTTTGTAGATGGAAGCATCATATTTTCGTAGATGAAAGAATCGTCTATGTAGATGAAAGTATCGTCTATGTAGATGTGAATAGTATCATCTTCGTAGATGAAAATACCTTATACGTAGTCGGAGTAGTATCATCTTCGTAGATGGAAGTATCATCTATACGTAGATGAAAATACCTTATACGTAAAAGTGAGTAGTATCATCTTCGTAAATGGAAGTATCATCTATACCCAGATGAAAGTTTCTTCAATGTAGATGTGAGTAGTATCATCTTTGTAGATGGAAGTATCATATTTTCGCAGATGAAAGAATCGTCTGTGTAGATGAAAGTATCGTCTATGTAGATGTGAGTAGTATCTTCTTCGTAGATGAAAATACCTTATACGTAGATGTGAGTAGTATCATCTTCGTAGATGAAAGAATCGTCTATGAAGATGAAAGTATCGTCTATGTAGATGTGAGTAGTATCATCTTCGTAGATGAAAGTATCTTCAACGTAGATGTGAGTAGTATCATCTTCATAGATGGAAGTATCATATATACGTAGATGAAAGTATCGTCTATGTAGATGTGAGTAGTATCATCTTCGTAGATGGAAGTATCATATATACGTAGATGAAAGTATCGTCTACGTAGATGAAAGCATCGTCTATGTAGATGGAAGCATCATATATACGTAGATGAAAGTATCGTCTATGTAGATGTGAGTAGTATCATCTTTGTAGATGGACGTATCATATATACGTAGATGAAAGTATCGTCTATGTAGATGAAAGTATCGTCTATGTAGATGGAAGTATCATATATACGTAGATGAAAGTATCGTCTACGTAGATGAAAGCATCGTCTATGTAGATGTGAGTAGTATCATCTTCGTAGATGAAAGTATCTTCAACGTAGATGTGAGTAGTATCATCTTCGTAGATGGAAGTATCATCCATACCCAGATGAAAGTATCTTCAACGTAGATGTGAGAAGTATCATCTTTGTAGATGGAAGTATTATATTTTCGTAGATGAAAGAATCGTCTATGTAGATGAAAGTATCGTCTATGTAGATGTGAGTAGTATCATCTTCGTAGATGAAAGTATCGTCTATGTAGATGTGAGTAGTATCATCTTCGTAGATGGAAGTATCATATATACGTAGATGAAAGAATCGTCTATGTAGATGAAAGTATCGTCTATGTAGATGTGAGTAGTATCATATAAACGTAGATGAAAGTATCGTCTACGTAGATGAAAGCATCGTCTATGTAGATGGAAGTATCATATATATGTAGATGAAAGTATCGTCTATGTAGATGTGAGTAGTATCATCTTTGTAGATGGAAGTATCATATATACGTAGATGAAAGTATCGTCTATGTAGATGAAAGTATCGTCTATGTAGATGTAAGTATCATATATACGTAGATGAAAGTATCGTCTATGTAGATGAAAGTATCGTCTATGTAGATGGAAGTATCATATATACGTAGATGAAAGTATCGTCTATGTAGATGAAAGTACCTTATACGTAGATGAAAGTATCGTCTATGTAGATGTGAGTAGTATCATCTTCGTACATGGAAGTATCATATATACGTAGATTAATGTATCTTATATCCTGCCGACACATCAATCCGTGGTGCTTACCAATCCCTGATATTTTTTATGACGTCATTTGTCGCGTACCTCCCACGGATTTGCACCCCCTAGCAATTGTTTACATTGACAACTCGATCGTGACATCTCCGAGCGAAAAATGTTCAGAATTGCCTCTATTTGCGTAAGTACAGCTTTATATTACGATAGACTAACTAAAACTAACCTACTGCACGTAATGCACTTTTTGTACCATTATAAAAAAAATGAGATCGTAAAAAATATTCAACTCGTAAGTTCAGCAAGAGAAGTTCGTCTGCTAGCTGATGTAAACAGTGATGTGTATCACGTGACTACTAATGGGAAAACCCGCTCAATTTTAAAAACTATGGAAGTAGGGCCACATCTTATATCGTTTATCGTGGTTTGTAGGATAATCCTGCGAGACGTAAACGACAGTACCGGCCTTATAGTCCAACACAACTGAAAGAAGCCTATCTGGAAGTAGTTGAACGAGGTTCTTCTGTCTACAAAGCAGCCAGGAAGTACTCTGTGCCTGACCAGACTATGAGGGACAGAACTAAAGGCATTACTTCCCCAGAATGTTTGTCCTCTGGACCAGGCCCATTATTTTCCCAAGAAGAAGCACGCCTTGTCGACCACATAAAGCTTATGGTCTCAGTAGGGTATGGATATACCAGGGCGCAGCATATCTTTCTTGGAACTGACTATGCCATAAATCTCAAGAAACGTAGTAATGATTCCAAATCACTATCACTGCAGTGGTTTTATGGGTTGATGGGAAGATGGCCTGAACTGAAGTTGCGACGACCAAGGAGATTGTCTCAATTACGAGCCACTGCCACATCTGAGGAGAGCATTAACAAGTATTTTTCTCAACTTGAAGCAGTTCTTGACAAGTATGACCTAAAGTCAAGCCCAGAGCTGATTTACAGCGTCGATGACATCCCATTACGGGTCACGTGAGACCGAACTTTCGCTACCTTTGACCGACCAATGGAATGCCTAAGAAGAAGTCGAAAGTAGCCAATCAGAAGGCAACTTAATCGAGCATTACCGCGCGAGTTTCAAACTGGCGACTACGCTTAAACATATTTTGACATATACTCGATTAAAAAATTGAAAACCGAATAAAAGAACATTTTGGAATGTCTAATGGATGGTCTACAGACTTAATCCTATAACTGTCGTTCGGAATACCCTGCGTGTGTTGTTTCGAGGTTGCACGTTTCATGATCTGATAAGCGATGCTCTGATTGGTCAGATGAAAGGTCGTTCTGACATGACCCGCAATGGGATGTCCTCAGATCTTTTTTTCGCGGTACAGAGAACTAAGATCTGATTTTAATGAGATTGAACCGCGATATAACTGGAATACTGTTAAAAGCGGCGTTAAACCCAACTCACTCACTCACTCATAGCCACTGGAAACATCACGATTCAGGGGAGGTAACAACATCTCACTCTGATGAATTACTTTGATTATTCAGTGATTACAATATCTTAATTACTCTGATAATGAATGATCATTTAGGGCAGACAACAATATCTCAATCTGATGCGCTCGGCCCGCCTCAATCCAAGCCGAGATGACCCGAGTTGTGCATTACGTTCCTCAGGGTTATGAATGGCCGCAATAGTGGAGAGAAAAAAGACTTTAAGAATTGAATAGATTCATCGGCGATACTGACTTTATATTGCTTTGTTCCATTGCAGCTGCAGTGTTGAAACAGATTCACCTCTTGGAATAATGTCAGCTTTAGGCCCCAAAAAATGAAATTCTGCTCGACATCTTGTTACAAATTTAACATAAAAGACAAATTGATGTAATTCTCTACAATAAATCTTGTTGCGAAGGAATGACTGTCACATAAAGCATAAAGCTACCTTTAAGCTTTAAGCATATATATGTGCTGTCGCTGCCAATCTATCGCGTCTGCCACTATTACGCGCAGTGAACCATTAATATACATAAAGTACAAGATTACTTTTCTATTTCTCTTTGATCACTCCATTCTAATACTTAAGTAACATAGGGTAGACCGGTCAGTGTCATCAGCCATGACCTATGTTGTTTTAAGGTGTGTGACAAATGGGACGTGTAACTAGTGGGAGCGGGAGTGATGATTGACAGTTGTGTCTGAACATAGATGCAATGCTTTGTCTTCATCATGCTACCCAGTACAACCAAAGAGGTCTATGCCCTTTGTACTGACGTTGCAATTCGTGCCATGTGTGGAATTTGGCCCTTGTGTAATTAGGGTCATCATTTACTATTGGACTGACATACATGATAACGCTTGGGCTAGCAGACAAACAATGTGGTGTATTTAATGTTTGAACAATGTGAGGTGAAATGGGGTTTGACGTCGCGTCCAAGATTATTGCACTTATATAGCGACGTGCATGTACGTGTGTGTATTTCATGATGTTAATTGATATTGACAATAATATCAGATACATTTCACTACTCACTATGGTATATTCGCGAACAAATCGCACAGTCAATTTGGTTGAAATACACAGGCCGACAAATAATTCCCTAATGAAGATTTTATCACAATTCTACAAAACACTGAAGAATGTTTGATTCTGATTGGTCAGAATAACATTGGAATCAAGTATCTAATTCCATTCGGTTCCTCAAGATAAGGTAAAATAGGTTCTCAGCAACCCATGCTTGCTGTAAACGGCGACTATGCTTGTCGTAAGAGGCGGCTAACGTGGTGGGGTGGTCAGGCTCACTGACTTGGTTGATGCATGTCATTGATCCCAATTGCGTGGATCGATGCTGATGATGCCAATCACTTGACTGTCTGATCCTGACTCGATTATTTACAGACCGCCGTCATATAACTGGAATATTGCTGAGTGCGGCGTTAAACAACAAACAAACACACAAACCTCAAAATAAGAACGTCTTTTCGCACCAAAATATGCGTGTGAATACATCGACCTAGCGATAGATAACATATGGATATTTATATAATAAAGGTTTTCGATAACCCAATAGAACTGTATACATTCGATATCGTAACATTATCAGATGTTTTTGTCACTCACTGTTACCCTGCTCAAGCACTTGGTCACAACAACTTATCAAACACGATGAAATCTATTTCAGAATACGTGTAAATGTATTATATCCCGTAACACAAAGTGATTTGCATTTAGCTATTAATAGTCACTAGGCTCTGCTAGCGGAACGGGCTAATGCTTTAGCATAGTTTAAATGCTCAGTTAGTAAGCGCCCAACATACATGTTGTTGCAACACACCATCATATCTAGAGTTTAGAGCCGAAAATGCTTATACTTGAATTTTGCTTTGTTGACAGTCATGAAGTTTGTTTGGCACCATGGATTAAGACAATCCAACAAAATATCTAAATCACTTTCAGATTCAGCCATTAGTACGAGATCATGCGCATACGCTAGAATGCCAAATGTCAATGACTGTTGTCAAGGTGGTTTACCGCAGTGATGAGGCCATTTATATACATGTTGAACAGTAAGGGAGATAACATACATCCTTGTTTTAGTTCACCATTCACAGCAAACTAGGACGTAGATCGTCCATTTATCCGAACGCAGCATTGCACATGATGAGCAACTCTGCAAAAAAAAGAAACGCAAAAGTAGTACACGTAAACGTTACACGGATGAGATTTTTCGGCCACACGTCCTTTTCCACTAAGACAACGCCCGACCTCACACGGCGAGGCAGACAACAGCCTTTTTGAGGAATCACAAAATCCAGGTCCTGCCTTGGCCCTCCAGGTCTCCAGATTTAAACCCAATCGAACATTTACTGGATGCACTGGATCAACGACTGCGGGCACGCCAACAACAACCACAGAACCCCCCACAGTTGGCATAAGCACTGCAGGCATAAAGGGAGAACACTCGCGGGGCCACAATTCGGGATCTGACTGCTCCCATGGGACGACGGTGACAGTCAGTTTTGGCCTCCAGTGGTGGTCATACAAAAACAGATGACCTTCATCTTGGAAATCTACTGTTCCACGTGTGCTATATGGAACCTTGGTCAAAGACAATGATGTGTACCAATTTTGGACAATCGATTACCATTTGTTGATTATATATATATATATATATATATATATATATATATATATATATATATATATATATATATATGGTATATAAAATATACATCTAAAATCACTTTTGCATTTCTATTTTGCAGAGTATATAGAGAAGCTATGGCGTTTTACCGTTTATATTAGCGTACAGTAACGTGATGTACAGCTTATGCCAATCTATACAATCATAAACTTTACGGAAGTCTATAAATGCAGCAAAGTAGACTTTTAGATCTTCACTGTATTTGGTTAACCTATTGTTGTGAATGCAGTGCCGTAGCCAGGCGGGGGACGGAACGGATCTCTGCTGTCTTCAGTTGACGACTTGGGAATAGGGTTTATCATCCTTCCGGTCCAACTCGTTTGAATAGAGCCAGTGCTGAAGCATGCCGTTAAAACACTTTCCCCACTGCAAACAGGACGAACCGGGATTCGAACCCCCAAGCATAGGTTTCTGGCGTGCCCAAAGGATGCAACTCTGCACAGCGAATTGCGACGCCTTAGACGACTGGGCCACCCGTGCCACCCTTAGTACTTGAAAATTGCTAAAACTATCTAACGATTTGTAAGGAACATTACCTGTGTTGTATATATAATACTGGTGAGGAGTCAATGTATGTCAAGATGTCAAGTCTTTGGCTAATGGGATCTTGTCACGTAACCTTGATTGAACATCAATCACGTAATATTAACCTTGTAAAATATTTTCTTTCTCCGTTTTCAATAAAAGTAGAAAACGAACATGGTATGAAAACAAAACTAGTAATATTTTTTCACGACAATGACTTCCTGAAACAGTTGTTATTGTTTTCAAGGAACAAAGGGTATTTAGTTGACACAGTGGTAAAGTTATTAATGGTTTTTATCATGATTAATCTTTTCAAATTAAAAGCTAGATTGTTTTATATTATATGATGAACGAAATCAGTGGACACATGCAGACTTTAAAAGAAAATGAAACCCACAACCTTGTGAGTGCGTATTTGCTTTTAACCTTGAACCATACTTCTCTTTGAAATTACCTCCCTAATGCTAATGCATTTACTCTCGAGGCTGACACGTCAATTATTCACGCTGACCTCGCTATACGTAAACTGTGTCAACGTTTCCCTCATAGCGATCCTGTATGTAGTCTGTCTTACAGACCCTGATACAAATATATATCAAATACAGCTCATGCAAGTCTATAATGTTTGGCAAGTCTAGATCACTGCAGTATTTCCAAGAAATTATAGCTCTGCAGATTTGTTTAGTCTCTGAAAATGAAGAGAGTCACTGGGCTCCTATTTATTATATTTTTATTAAGATAACTGAACAACTGTTTTTTTATGTACGATATGTTCATTTCAGAGACTAGATGTTAGTCTATCCTGTATGCTGAAGGTCCATTCCCGACCCTCTCGACGGACAGACCACGCCACGCGGAAATGGGTCAACGTTTCTCGCATAGCGGTATGGGGAAAGGGCAAGACCGCTACCCCGCCCTTCGCCTCCTAGCGGCTGTAGGCGAGGAGCACCAGCGCTCCGGGGCAGGCAAACCAGTCTAGGACATAGCGTGACTCCCTCTTCTGATTGGGCTTCACTAACACAAACATGTTTAGTGTAATAATGTACAGTTAGGAAATTGTTCCTAACCATGTATGTATTCCGCATGTACGCATATCAGTATACGTATGTGAGACAAAGATCAAGTTTCTTTTAAAAGTTTGTTTACATCCTTCAAACTATAACTCATCCCCATGTAACGTTCTCGCAAGGCGCCGTGTAATAACATGTCGATTCATCTGTGTAGTTCTATTTCAACACTGCAACAGGATATTGTGATATGGATATTAAAAAAAATAAATAAACAAACTAACCAATCTGTGCTTGTGATCCATGCTTCAAAGATAGGGATCATCCTGGTTATTTCGTCACTAATGTCGATCACAGGTTCAAACATGTAGGAGTTCACTTGTACTCCTTCCTCAGAAACCACCAATTCATCTTCCGAAAAACATTCATATTCCATGATAACTCGGATACTATTGCCACTGACAGAGTTGGACATACATGCATGCGATTTGAGCTCACGATACCGCAAGGAGGAACTATGTTAGTACGATCGCTGATTCATCATTTTATACACATTTCATCGAATATTTGGACGAAGAAAAGTCTCACAACAAAATATATGAAATTACCGAAACAATAAACGCAATTGAAGAAATACTGTGTTTCGCACATCGCTTTCTCACCGAATAGTGAGCTTAATTTGTGATATAAATGGCCTTTGTCGCATTTCCTTGTTTAAAGAAAGAGGAGTATATTTTAATCCTTTGCTCCCTCTCATACATTTTATTCCAGTTGATCACTCGTAATGGACCCTATATTGGTGAAATATATACTTAATGATTGTGGACTTACTGACTTGTTTGATAACTCGTATGTATGTTCTACACAATGGTGGCTTAAAAGGTCGAGCAAATATTTAAAGATCACCAAAACTAGCGCAGCTCTTTTAAGGAACATTCAAAGGGGTTTGTACTACAAACAATTTAAAAAAACATTATCTTTAAGTATCACTCCTTGCCCAAAAATGTTTACTACCCGATTCTTAAATTTAGAACTAATAGCCACAACTTGCCAATTGAAACCGGCGCTGACACAACATTCCGGGAATGTCTCCTGCTGTCGGGGTGACTCTCTGGTCAGATGTAAAACTCTTCTCCAGAAACGAACTATTGACAGTCCTGAAGTAAGCTATGAATGGCCAAATATGTACAAATTAAACAAACTGTACTGTGAAGAATCTTTCTATATTTATCAATGTACTGTTTAAACATGTTACCGCTGAAACATCATTTCCAGTCCTGTCATATTGAATGTATTGAATGAATATGTGTATGCTCAGGTGTGTAGGTGTGTTTTTGAGTAAATAAATTGAATTGAATTGGCTTTGCAGGGGGCATGTGTAACCGTGAAAGGAGGCGTGCTTGCTTGGGTGCTCCATTTGAGATTTTCGACACTTCGGGTCGACACCAATCTCATTTTTTAAACCAGATCTTAGTTCTCGCTGACGTAAAACAAAGATCTGAGGACATCCCATTACCGGTCATGTCAAAACGTCCTTTCGCGAACTTTGACCGACTAATGAAATGGCTTACATGAAGTCGACATTAGTCAATCAGAAAGCAGCATTTTCAAGCTATACGGCACTAGTTTCAAACTGGCGACTACGCTTTGAACCACAAATTCTCGATTCAAAATTTAAGATAATGAACCAAAGAATATTCTGGAATGTCTGATAAATGGCCCAGGTTATATGGTAGTACTTACTACGGGCAATTCAAAGTATCTTCCCTTCACATGATTATCCCATAGAAGCAAGAGATAGGCGGATTCAGTCGTAAAGCCCGTAACTGTCGTTCGGAATACCACGTGTTACATTTTGTTAGGTTGCATTGTGTAGAAACACACTCCGACTGTCACACTCCTGATTCATTTCAGAGCTGAGGCAATCTAGACTTGCCAAATCATTCTAGACTTGAGTTGGACTCCTTTTCAATTTATTCTCTAGGGTCTGGGACATAAGACTATTACAATCTATTCAATTCTACAAAGTTGTACATACCCATGAGACGTGCACTTTAAAGTCCCAGTGTGTGCGACGACACATTTGTTTTGAACCTCTCTCCAGTAGTCCCTACAGCTTTCTGTGATATTTGGAGGCTATCACGGGGGTATTCTTTGGGCCATACTTTAAAAAACTTACGGTTTACGAATCGGCCAAACAACATATAAAATGGGGACATGACTAGTAGTGTTATGTTTTTATTCCGCCGACCAGAAATAAGTAAAATGTTATTTAAAAAAACTCATTTAATGTCTCTATCAATATAAATAAACTATCTAAAATACTACAAATAAAGCCTGTTTTTGCAGATCCTTATCCATAATACTAGATGTACTAAGGATTTCGCGATATATTCAGGTTATGCATTTTTGGAAATATGGCTGTATTAGATGTTAGAATTGTATTTTGGGGAGGAAATGACAGACCGATGGTAAGCAAAGAGGTAAGTGTGTATCATTGCATGTCATCGTATCCAAATTGCGTGGATCGATGCTCATGATGTCAATCACTGAATTGTCTGGTCTAGACTCGATTATTTACAGGCTGCCGTCATACAGCTGGAACGTTGCTGAGTGCGGCGTTAAACAAACATTGTGTTGATTGAGTTTTATTTATGCGTAATTAGTCACGTCACAACTCCCGCACGTTGATTTTGAGCAAGCTGGGCGCTTAGGAAGTGTGTTTTTTGTGGGGGTTTTCCTGACAGGAGTCAGTTTTCTTCATCATTTTCGGATAAATATTTCTCTCTCCTTATGAAAACGAGAAAAAGTAACATGAAATGCGATCACGTGCGCGCTTTAACGGGGGTTTGCGATAATTGGTCCTCGCCGATAACTGGTCACTACATCTATATACGTCTTTGGTGTCGGTTAGCAAGGATTATGACAACTTTATAGAGTTACTGTCATCCCTCTGAGTTGAGTTTCTCGCAGGGATCAAAATGTTCGACTTTGATATTGTCAGCAATATTTTATTCATTTCTATGACATTCATTAATATAAGGAAGAGAATTTATGGATGTCAACTACTTTATTATGAGGAACACAACGTTTCGGAGTATATGCTTACTCCATCATCAGGTGAATGAAGGAGTAAGCATATACTCCGAAACATTGTGTTTCTCCAGAGACCATATAATATCTATTATATGGTCTCTGGTTTCTCATAATAAAGAAGTTGACATCCATAAATTCTCTTCCTTATGTTTATCACTTCTAAATGCCTTTCAAAGACCTTCATTAATGTAGTTATCAAGCCTTAAAGTTGACAACTAAAGCAGTAGGCTGCTATTGCAATACAATCTGAATGTTAAAAATGGCCCGAATAGTCAACCCTAGTCACGTGACCACCTATCATGTTTCTCTGTGTGAGACGGTGCGACCTAGTTACACATGGCAAGCTGGCGCATCCTGAACAGAGCGAGCAGAAACCAAGTCTCGAATATTCGCAGGTACTGTCAAAGCCAGAGTACGAGTCTAGGTAGCTTGAGGTGGCGCTAAATGGAGGACCAAAGAGTCAGACGGGTACGTGGTTCATGTGTGACTTCGTTTCGTTGCAGTCTCTGTCGTGTCCGCCCCCAGCATATCAGCGCTATAGTGTAGACACTCGAACATGTCAGGGAAATATTGATCCTCGCTATACCGCGATTGTATGTTGTACTTTCCTAAAAATGAGGCTGCCAACCACCTTTTGGTACACGGGATTTGGGAGGTCTATTCAGAGGGTGTCAGGGAATCCGCAGTGTGGTACGCGAAACGAAAAATAAATTTTATTGTATTTGGAAGGCAGATATTCAACATGAAACAAGCATGATCGTGTACGTAAATAATTTTTTCGGTATTCTTTTTTCAATTTTTTTTTTCCATAACTTAGCTTCAAATGGCACCCTTTTTCTAAATGCTTTTGAGATTTGTGTTAAGTAGTATTCAGGATTCAGGGATGAGCAGTGACACACAAGAGTGAAAAATTCGATGGTATTTGGCATTCAGGGGAGGAGGGTGTTGCACATGGCACGTACCCCCCTTAATGTATGAGTAACTAGGAGGTATAGTAGTCATGCGTTTTATATGCATCCTTTGTAAAATTATGCCAATTCAGTATATTGATATAATAATAAATGTCAAAGCTTCCAGACCTAAGCGTTCTCTCCGCTATTGCGCCTACTTGTATAGACGGCCCCACTTTGTCAGTCGTATTTGCTGAATAATGGCAAATCTATATCTTCATGCCATCCATAACGTGTGTCTGCCTAGCAACTAACATCGGCTGTTACCTTCAGTTTCTAGTATTTCCATTTCACGTCTACTCAGATTATTGATAGCTTGAAAAATGTAAACGATCACGTCATAACGCTCATGACACTGTGTTGAAATCTAGGTGAGTTGTTTTGCAATGTCCAGCTAGTGAGGTGAGTGAGTTGGGGTTTTAACGCCGCTTTTAACAGTATTCCAGTTATATCACGGAGTGTCAGCTTAATGTGGGAGGAAAGCCCGAAGTGATGCAGGTCTCAGACGTTTACCACTTCGGTGAAACCCACGAGCACGGGTATGGTGCTGACAAACCTAGGAACATAATCGGGGCGAACCGGGATTCGAACCCACAATCATAGGCTTCTGGCGTGCCCAAGGGACGAGCTAGTGAGGATGTGTGTTTGTCTATATGATTGGCAAGGGTTGGTCCTGTCAACAACTCAGCTCAAGGTGGAGGACGGACATTGAATAAACCTCCGGGGATATTGTGAGTAAGTATCTAGCCACACAATGAAGGGATAATGTCTGTATCTAGCCACACAATGAAGGGATATTGTCAGTAAGTATCTAGCCACACAATGAAGGGATAATGTCTGTATTTAGCCACACAATGAAGGGATATTGTCAGTAAGTATCTAGCCACACAATGAAGGGATAATGTCTGTATCTAGCCACACAATGAAGGAATATTGTCAGTAAATATCAAGCCCAACAATGAAGGGATATTATCAGTAAGTATCTAGCCCAACAATGTAGGGATATTGTCAATAGGTATCTAGCCCGATTTTGAAGGGATATTGTCAGTAAGTATCTAGCCAAAAAATGAAGGCATATTATCAGTAAGTATCTAGCCCAACAATGAGGGGATACTGTCAGTAAGTATCTAGCCCACAATGAAGGGATATTGTCAGTAAATATCTAGCCCGATTATGAAGGGATATTGTCAGTAAGTATCTAGCCCGCCATGAAGGGATATTAATAGTAAATATCTAGCCTGACAATGAGGGGATACTGTCAGTAAGTATGTAGCCCACAATGAAGGGATATTGTCAGTAAGTATCTAGCCCACAATGAAGGGATATTATCAGTAAGTATCTAGCCTGACAATGAGGGGATACTGTCAGTAAGTATCTAGCCCGATTATGAAGGGATATTGTCAGTAAGTATCTAGCCACACAATGAAGGGATATTGTCAATAAATATCTAGCCCGATTATGAAGGGATATTGTCAGTAAGTATCTAGCCCAACAATGAAGGGATATTGTCAGTAAATATCTAGCCTGATTATGAAGGGATATTGTCAGTAAGTATCTAGCCCACAATGAAGGGATATTATCAGTAAATATCTAGCCTGACAATGAGGGGATACTGTCAGTAAGTATCTAGCCCACAATGAGAGGATACTGTCAGTAAGTATCTAGCCCGATTATGAAGGGATATTGTCAGTAAGTATCTAGCCACACAATGAAGGGATATTGTCAATAAATATCTAGCCCGATTATGAAGGGATATTGTCAGTAAGTATCTAGCCCAACAATGAAGGGATATTGTCAGTAAATATCTAGCCTGATTATGAAGGGATATTGTCAGTAAGTATCTAGCCAAACAATGAAGGCATATTGTCAATAGGTATCTAGCCCAACAATGAAGGGATATTATCGGTAAGTATCTAGCCCAATAATGAAGGGATATTGTCAATAAATATCTAGCCCGATTATGAAGGGATATTGTCAGTAAGTATCTAGCCCAACAATGAAGGGATATTATCAGTAAATATCTAGCCTGATTATGAAGGGATATTGTCAGTAAGTATCTAGCACCACAATGAAGGGATATTGTAAGTAAGTATCTAGCCCCACAATGAAGGGATATTGTCAGTAAGTATCTAGCCTAACAATGAAGGGATATAATCAGTAAGTATCTAGCCCAACAATGAGGGGATACTGTCAGTAAGTATCTAGCCCACAATGAAGGGATCTTGTCAGTAAGTATCTAGCCCAACAATGAAGGGATATTATCAGTAAGTATCTAGCCCAACAATGAGGGGATATTGTCAGTAAGTATCTAGCCCACAATGAAGGGATATTGTCAGTAAGTATCTAGCCTGACAATGAGGGGATACTGTCAGTAAGTATCTAGCCCAACAATGAAGGGATATTATCAGTAAGTATCTATCCCAACAATGAAGGGATATTGTCAGTAAGTATCTTGCCCACAATGAAGGGATATGTTCAGTAAGTATCTAGCCCAACAATGAAGGGATATTGTCAGTAAGTATCTAGCCTGCAATGAAGGGATATTGTCAGTATCTAGCCCACAATGAAGGGATATTGTCAGTAAATATCTAGCCCGATTATGAAGGGATATTGTCAGTAAGTATCTAGCCCACAATGAAGGGATATTATCAATAAATATCTAGCCTGACAATGAGGGGATACTGTCAGTAAGTATGTAGCCCACAATGAAGGGATATTGTCAGTTAGTATCTAGCCCACAATGAAGGGATATTATCAGTAAGTATCTAGCCTGACAATGAGGGGATACTGTCAGTAAGTATCTAGCCCACAATGAGGGGATACTGTCAGTAAGTATCTAGCCCACAATGAAGGGATATTATCAGTAAGTATCTAGCACCACAATGAAGGGATATTGCCAGTAAGTATCTAGCCCACAATGAAGGGATATTGTCAGTAAGTATCTGGCCCACAATGAAGGGATATTGTCAGTAAGTATCTAGCCCACAATGAAGGGACATTGTCAGTAAGTATCTAGCCTGACAATGAGGGGATACTGTCAGTAAGTGTCTATCCCAGAATGAAGGGATGCTGTCAGTATCTAGCCCACAACGAAGGGATATTGACAATAAATATCTAGCCCCACAATGAATACCGAAAGAAAATCTTGAATACCCAGTATGATTTATAACCTGGGAATAAATACTCAGTGGCTCAGATAATGCTCTCTGGGGATTGTACCCAGCAAAGTATGTCCACAAGAGCCTGTGCCAGGCCCGTAGAAGCAGCCCCTGTGTTTGTTTACGTGTGTTAGCACCTGTTTTCACACTGTCGTTAATTATCAGATATATCAACCGTCGTTCTGTGTCTGTTGCAGGTGAATACGTGGCTTGTGGGGAAGATTATGCAATAACCTCTGAACTTTGAACAAGAAACCGTGTCAGGGCCATTCAACATACAGATTAAACCATGAGACCATTAGGATTGTGTGGATCGTATCGCATCAGCCAATCACTGCCGGTGGCTCTTGCTTTGACAGAGCCAATCACGACGGTTCTCCTATCTCCCCTCCTAGTGGACTTGTATTCCCGCCCCGAGGTCATACTGAGTTGCAACAAACATTACGTCTTGTTTGTGGATTGTGTGTTCGTTATCACCACGATATGCAGCTTATTAGCTGTAGCATTTTGCATGAGCAATATTATTCGCCTATCGCCCAGGACAAACAAAGACATTGTGAAAAATTTGAAAAGTGCCTTCGTCATCACGTCAGTACTGAACCTCGTTATGACATGGACGTTTCTCTCCGGAATTTCCCGAGATGAGCCGTCAGATGAAATGGACGATGAGAGTTGCCAGTATTGGTCGATGAAACAAATGGCCCGCTCAATAGGGCTGAAGTCTCTCATTCCACAAGTCGTAATGTGCATTACCATCTTACTTTCTTCAACATTCCTTTGTCTTAACCGACTCAAAACAGGCATCTCTGAGGAGGGGAAGGATTCGTCCAATCAGAACATCGCAAAGGATATAGTTTTGCCTCTGTTATCAACTTTACTATTTCAAGTCTTCTATTTCATATTGCGGTTGTCGATGTCGCGCTGCACGTGTGGCTGGTTCACGCTGCTGTCGCGGAGGATGGGGAGCACGCTGGAGCTGTGTTGGATCAAGTCTATGTTTGTGGTCTCTTCACAAATTCTCTGTACTTTCTACTTGAGGCGTCGGGAACAGTCTCACCTATTCAATGGCCACCATCATCAGACAAACAGTTGAGAAACATGGACCAGTAACTCAACCCCCATTGCGCGGATATAGTCGGATTACCAAAGAACATAACAGAGTTAATAAAAAAAAAAGAATTCTTATATGACCTTCGTTAAGTCTGTTTTGTGGTCTATATACATGGAAAGCTTGGCACCACGTGCGCAAGTAGCTCCACAGGGGGGGGGGGGGGGGGGGGGGGGGCGGACACCAGAAATGGGCTTCACACATTGTACCCATGTCGGGAATCGAACCCGGGCGAACACTTTAACCGCTTGGCCACCCGACCGCCCCTCCAACGCTTGGTCAACGGTGATGAGAGGTGTCAGTACACGAGACTACACATTTTTATCCTTAATTACCCAACACAGAATACCACATAAGTAAGTAAAACGCTATCTTTATAATTGGATTTCTTATTACCAAGTCCACGTTTTTATTCCAGGGCCATAGGGACGTTGGGGTAGCCTAGTGGTTAAAGCGGTCGCTTTTCACGCCGAAGACCCGGGTTCGATTCCCCATATGAGTACAATGTGTGAAGCCCATTGTAGTATCACCCGCATGAATATTGCTTTAAAAAAGGGCGTAATACCATACTCCTTCACTTCAGTGTCGTAAGCAATATGGAAATATTGAGCTGAGGCTATAATATGAAAACACAAACATGGATACTATCTGCTTGTCCAAGAAGCTATATTTAAAGAAAACTGTGAACCACGGCCTGATGCAAATTTTCTACATAGATCTAGACGTCATCAAAACGATACGTGAAAATTATGTACCAAATTGGTAGGACAGATTAACTATTTTAATTTGAAAGAAACCTCTTCATATAGTATACATCATACAGCTGTGTGTTAAATTAGCTATGGTCGCCATTTCGCCAAGTCTACCCCCTCCGTTTTAACAGTGTCTACGTTATTTAGACGTCCTTAACATCAATTTGTGCCTTCCCTGTCCCGAAGAGCCTAAGTCAACGCATGGGAGTCATTTTCAATGTTGTTTATGATGTGCACATAGGGGAAATAGTTGATCAACTCAAAGGTCAGAAGGTCAATGAGGCTAATTGGGAAGGTGAGGTGAGGTGAGGTGAAATGGGGTTTAACCCCCTGGATGCCAGAGGGACATATATGTCCTTCCTCTACAACCCTCACTTTGAAGTCGAATAAAATTCAAAATACATCACCAACACAAATACACTTCACAATTTTGAATAAGGTGGGACATTTCCTGTTCTGTGATATCATCCACTGGCATTTTAGGCCAAGCAAAAGTACTGAAAATGACCTCTGAAAAATAGGTACATTGTAAATGTCGCCATTTTTTACACATTACTAAATCACCGCTCACGGCGTTATTTACAGCATGTTTTGAAATCTATATTTAGGATATCTACTCGGAGAAATGAATTTCAAAAATAGCATATTAGTGATCACGGGTATCTGTCTTTTATGAAAACACCAATGATCATTCCAAAACGTCTCCAATAACCCGAAAATCGTTTAGAATGTTTTGGAAAATACGCAAACACGAACGCCGAAGTGAACTTTCCGCCATATTGGCTAGTGTTTACAAAATCACGTTTCGGGTACACCGGTTATGAGGCGCCTGTAACATCGCGTATATGTCAAACTTAGCTGCCATGAACACATCCTTGAAATCCTCATACATTTTAGGATCAAATGACCAATGGTCTCTGTCACCAATACAAAGTGGCTGGATGAAATCAAGCAAAATATGTTAGTTGTGAAAACGAACGCTGTCCTCGAAAAACTGCACTTGTTTGAAATGTAAACAAAGCAAAAATTCAGATTTTACACAGTGTAGAATTTTCTCCTATTTTGAGCTATCCATTCGTCTATTCGTTCAAGATATAGGCTCAACATTTTCAGAATATGCATGGGAAGAGAATCGTAGGAAGAATTAGGGAATTTCAAATAGATACATTGCAATGATTTGATATTTTCAACAGAAGTTGTCAAAGTTACCGTTCTGGTTGACGCCATGACTGACGCAAAATCACGCACAACGACAACGGTATTTATCGGAATTTCTGACTATTTCCGTTTGTTTCAATGAAAATTATGACAACAAACAACAGTACATAGATTGTCAGAATGTTTCTGATTACTTACATGTCACATTTATGTTTATACGATCCCTGAATCAACGAAAGTCCCCTGGTACAATCCCGCGTACTGTTGACAGTGTACACGCCATTTTGTAAAAGTGGGTCACAGGTAGTGATGTCATACGTCAACATTGTTGTACATATTTGGTAATTTCATTGAGGTGAAGGTCCTTGAATGAGAGTGCACACGATCATTGTATCATGCTGTCTACAGTTTCAGTTATGGTGTATATTTTGCATGTCTTTTATACATTTTTTCATTCACACAATTAATTTCACTTTGGATATTTGTCAATGTTCAAAATGAAATCATACGTACATATAGGCCACAACATGTATGAAGGAACCTTTGATAATCTCCTGTTTGTTTGAACATTGTTTACATAAGAATGTGCATGATAGGTTTATAGTGTCGACTACGATATTTCTTATTTCCTTTGGACAAGTGTTACAAGATGAAGTGTAAATGTAACTGCAGCATGTACGTATTTCTTTGGATGTGTAATAAGTCAATATTATAAGATCATATAACCAATGTCCATGAATAGACGTTTCATTTTATTTTATAACTAAAACTGATTATATTACTTTAACAAAATGGATAATATTTTTCGGTAAAATATTTGCACACATTTCTATAATGTCTTGGTCTTGGAATTGTCTTTTATGTCGTTAGATACAGAGAAAAGTGATATCTAACGATTCGCCAGGTGCGCGTTAGTCACAAACAATTTACGAATTATTCCTCTCGTTTTGCATTATATAATCAATGGTTTCATTCTTTTGTCAATATTGTGATCACAGGATAGTAAACAGTTTACTTTATTTCTCCAGGAATTGTAAAATGTATAAAACACATGCCAGGTACCCTGTTGGTTCAACCGTATACGATTATCCTGATAATTCTATACCAATAGAGCTTTCTTTGCATCTTTTATTGTGTAAGAAATAATAACATAATAATGAACAAATATATGTCCAATATTGAATATATGTTTGGTTGTTTTGAAATATTCTTTTGGGAATTTTATTACGTAAATTTATGCTAAACAGGTGCGTGTCTTGTCCAATTAAGATACACGATAAACTATCTAATTGTTTACATATTCAAGACATTATTAGCTTGGTGAGAGCAGTAATTTTATGTTGTGTCGGAAAAGCGTCAAATTCCGTTCCACACATCGAGATTTTCCATACCATGAACGAAGATTAGGGGAGATATATATTAATCAAAATACCAGTGTCGTCTTTTTCCGACGTTATCAAAGACATAAAACCAGCCATGACGTCAAAAGGAATGGTTTTATTTTTAGAGTATTTCATTACATTTGATGATAAGGCTTGTGCTCCATTAATAATGATGCAACATAAGTCAAATTACACTTACACAATCAGGAGAATGTTGGAATCTAAGGACTAAGTTATAGGTTAGATAAGGCCATCCATTTCTCTATTAACTCCTTTTTAATGAAGTACGATTTCATAATTTCTTATGGGTATATTTTATAACTAAACGTGTACAGTTTCAATATCGATATTTGTGTTGGAATAGTTTGGTTCCTCCTGAACAAAACACCACGAAAATACATTGTCCTTACCCACAGCTAATTCTCACCAAGTGACCTGAGTTACAACAAACTAGAGCTAAGCATAGCGGAGTTATGTCCCCTTTTCTTTGTACGCGTGTAACCTCTCTGTCACCTTTTGACGTCATAGAGAAAAAGCAGTTTTCGTCATTTACGGCATGCTATTTTTGGAATTGAATGTATGTCGTTATACAAACGCATATAACTCCATTTGATATGTAGTTATGTCCTTCAGATATTAGGCAGTATTTTGTTCGCTCACAGTTTCCGTAAAGCTTCTTAATTAAAAAAATTGTCGCACAGTACTTTTATCGGTGTACGATAAAAAGCGGAGAAATTTACTGTTTTTCAACGCAGAATATATTCTCGGACAACACTTAGGAGTGTCTTTTTTTGTAAACCGGTTTGATATTTACAGTTAAATTTACACCATCAAATAGGAAATTTAATATTCTTCATCTCTGCGTAATTTTATAGCCAGAGGTAGATCCAGTGCCGCGTGAGCGCAATTCTCGCACAACCTTCACTTTTCCGATCTTAGGAAAATGTGCGTCAGAAAAAAAACTCGGCATCCAGAGGGTTAACGTCGCGTCCAAGATTATTGCACTTATATAGCGACGTGCGTGTGCGTGCGTGCGTGTGTGTGTGTGTGTGTGTGTGTGTGTGTGTGGCTGCTTGTACTAGTCCGGACTGATGCCGATATATAGTGCTGGCTAACTGAGATACCATGTCGCAGTTTAACATGAATACCCCCCAACACAGTATAATGACACCGAGCCGACAAGTCCTTGTTTTAGCCCCTTAATGCCGAACGCAAGGCAGGGTAACAACAAGGATAATCTTTTAACGTCTTTTGGTATGACGCGGCCTGGGATAGAACCCCGGACCCTCTGCCCTCCGGGCGGACGCTCTGCCACTAGACCACGGAGGCGGTCGATGGTTCACCTTTAGCCTCAGTGCAAAAGTATTTTTTCTTGATGTGTCCAGAGACTATATACAGATATATGGTCTCTCATGTGTCAAATGATATCTTGAATAATTGCATGTTGATATAAGGGTAACGCTATTTTTCAGGGCATTATCATTTGCAGAAGCCCGAGGTTTTCCATTAACTGCCCGACGAAGGAGGGCAGTTGAAAAGACCGAGGGCTTCTGCAAATGATAATGCCCTGAAAAATAGCGTTACCGTTATTATAGCTAAAATGGATGGAATTTGTTATCAAATAAAAAGAAACAACAATGTCGATTTTGAAACATTTACTGCAATCAACACGAATGTCACTGACCCACTTTTACAAATATGGAAACGTCATAGAACAAACCGGATGACGTCACTATAATGCGTGACGTCACCTATCCCTATCCTATGACGTCACCTAACAACGGGCGTGATAATGGCCCGTCGTCAAGTAATATGAGGGCATTATCAAGTTACAGTGGCCCGCTCATTTCTGATAACATGCGGGCGTTTTTATGATAATTCTATCCATTTTAGCTATAATAAAGAATAATGGATAATGCACTCGTCTTCCTTACTATGTGTGGGCACGGGTGGCCCAGTCGTCTAAAGCGCCGCCATTCGCTGTGCATGGTTGCGTCCCTTGGACACGCGAGAAACCTATGATTGTGGGTTCGACTCCCGGTTCGCCCCGATTATGTTTCTAGGTTTGTCAGCACCATACCCTTGCTCGTGGGTTTCATCAAAGTGGTAAACATCTAAGACCTGCATCACGTCGGGCTTTCCTCCCACATTAAGCTGCCACGCCGTGATATAACTGGAATACTGTTAAAAGCGGCGTTAAACCCAACTCACTCAATCCTCACTATCTTGCACTAAAACACCTTATAATCCTGTCCTGGAACCCTCAGTCACATGTAGATCACCTTAAACGGTTTTTCACAACTGCCAGATATCATTTGCGTTCAGGAAACGTTTATTATGACCTGAAGTATTTTTAAAAAAAACGGTTATACCTGGTTGGTACAAGACAGAATAACTAGTGATCCTAATGTGAAACAATCCCTGTAGAGGAGGTTGGGCTATGTTGGTTGAATCTGATGTGTATTTCAAGGAACATACATTACCACAAACAGTTTTTGAAGCTAATCCGGTAAAAATATATTATGTTGATAAAAAAATATTTCATAAATAATATACAACACTAGAAATCTAAGTGTGAATGATAAAGACAATTGTTAAGGCATCTGATGGCCCATACTTCATTTGTGGTGAATTCAACAGTCATAGTGAATTGTGTGGCAGTGATAAATTATATATCAAGGGAACAGTTGTAGAATCTCTTTTGAATGAAGCTGATCTAGTTATCCCGAACAACAGAAAAATGACCGGAATGGATCTTGGAAGGTGGATCTTTTCTCCTTTGGAGCTATTTATCGTTTCCTCTTCAATGGCAAATAAGTGCAACTGAGATGTTTTCCAAGATGATGCACTTCGTAGGGATCATTTCCCAGTGTTTGCAGACATCCAGGTGAGTCCACTGCGTACCTGGATGGAAGCTTAAAAGGTAAATTGGGTTGACGTTTCCGCTCTGTGATGAACATATCACTCTTGACTTGATCAATGATGATAATGATATCCTCAGTGGACATATTACTATACAGATTGTTGAAATATCGGATGGTTCCTTTGGAATGTCGTGTGCGAATGTACAATATTATAGCTAAAATAGATAGAATTATCATCAAACCGCCCGCATGTTATCAAAAATGAGCGGGCCACTGTAACTTGATAATGCCCTCACATTGCTTGACGACGGGCCATTATCACGCCCGTTGTCAGGTGACGTCATAGGATAGGGATAGGAGACGTCACGTTCAATAGTGACGTCATCTGGTTTGTTCTATGACGTTTCCATTGTAAGTTGGTCAGTGACATTCGTGTTGATTGCAGTAAATGTTTCAAAACCGATATTGTTGTTTCTTTTTATTTGATAACAAATTCCATCCATTGTAGCTATAATAACGGTAACGCTATTTTTCAGGGCATTATCATTTGAAGAAGCCCTCGGTCTTTTCAACTGCCCTCCTTCGTCGGGCAGTTAATGGAAGACCTCGGGCTTCTGCAAATGATAATGCCCTGAAAAACAGCGTTACCGTTATATTATAGCTAAAATGGATAGAATTATCATTAAACCGCCCGCACGTTATCAGAAATGAGCGGGCCACTGTAACTTGATAATGCCCTCATATTACTTGACGACGGGCCATTATCACGCCCGTTGTTAGGTGACGTCATAGGGTTGAGAAAATGACGTCACGCATTATAGTGACGTCATCTGGTTTGTTCTATGATGTTTCCATATTTGTAAAATGTGGTCAGTGACATTCGTGTTGATTGCAGTAAATTTTTCAAAACCGATATTGTTGTTTCTTTTTATTTGATAACAAATTCCATCCATTTTAGCGATAATAACGGTAACGCTCTTTTTCAGGGCATTATCATTTGCAGAAGCCCTCGGTCTTTTCAACTGCCCTCCTTCGTCGGGCAGTTAATGAAAAACCTCGGGCTTCTGCAAATGATAATGCCCTGAAAAATAGCGTTACCCTTATATTAACATCCAGCCTTAGACTCCAAACCCTGAAGGAACAAGGAATGTGAAAAGCCTACAGGACAAGGAAATGAGCTCACAACAGTCAACTCGTGTTAGGACTGCTACCAAGCGTTCAAGCGGGCGGTCCTTCATCTCGACATTGAATAGGTTTACCCCATGTAAGTCCATTTGGTGTAGAATGAAGGGTATTATTGGTAAAAATAACAGAATTATTCCTGGCATGTGCATAACGGGCCACATAGTGACGATATAGTCAGAAATATGGTACTATCGAAAGACAATTGTGTCTAAATAAAATACATAAATGGTCTTTAGAAAACGGTTTTAAATTTTCAAATCTATAACAAATTTTATTCACTTTTGTAGAAAATACAGACCTCAATGAGATCCAGAACTAGTTTTGAATAGCAGTCCTATTAAGGTTGTCAACGAGGCAAAGTTCTTGGGTCTAATGTTTGACAGCCATTTTACCTTTTAAAAAATAGATGCCCAAAGGCCCTTGATTTTCTGAAAGTCGTGTCGAATTCAAAGTGGGTTGGGGATCAGAAAACCCGATCACTTATTCGCTCTAAACAAGATGATGGCTCCATCGTCTATGGTGGAACCTGTAAAAGAAATTGAATATTATTGGATACTATTCATCATCAAGGAATGGGGTTTTGTCTTGGTGCCTTCAGAACTTCTCCCGTCAAGTGCCTATATGTGGAAGCTGATTAGCCATCCCAGAAGCAACGTCGCATAAAAATAGCCTTGCAATATGTCATTTAGGAGATAAACCTACTGTGTTTTGAAATTTGATGTACTCCCACTTTAGAATAGATACCTCTTTATTATAATTTGGAACCGAGCGCTTTAGCCAACTAATTTATCAACAACAATAAAATGAATTAAGAAACACATGATACTTACGAATTTTATATTTCCAGATGGATCCAAGGATGGTGACGCTGTTGCATCGCCACTGTCATTGGATCCAGGACTATATCATCCACATTACCTGATAACTGTTCTATTTTCACAGCATGGGAAAATTCAATTTTAACAGCTCTAAAGTATGTCAGTAAACATACAAAATATTAGAAGCTTATAATATTTTCAGATTCTCTTTTGTGCCTACAGGCTATTCATAACATGGCATGTTAGCATAAACTTTTAATCGAAATTGTTAAATTACAAAATGAACTTGCTACTGGCCAATACGACATCATCTTTTGTTGGTTACCAAGCCATGTTAGCATCACTGGTAACACAATGGCTGCTGCTGCTTAAACAGCACTCAACAGATATGTGACACAAATTGTTCATCTTTCCGAGGCAAGGGCGTTAACTGACTATAAACTTCCAGTTTCCACCCTTGCAGAACTAGGCTGGAATTATTGAGTACTATTTTGGCTGGACTAATGACTCTATGCATAGTCCAATGAAAATCGCGTAACGAAATCAACACCCGGTTCGTAAGATGCCGTAGAGATTTCGATCGAGTTCAGGATTTGCCATGCATGTGTACCGTCAACTTATCGTCAACAGAAAATTTCCAAATCGTTTCATGTTTTAATCATTGTGCTCACGTGATTTGATGCACTTCGCGAAGGAAGACCCGTTTACTTACAATATAGACCTTGATTATCGAACAGATCGTCTTGACTGAAGCAAACACAAGTGAAATCAGATGTGGACTCTGATTGGCCAATAGGATGGACAAAGAAGGGACATAATTCGTAATAACCACTGGTGGCGCTACAATCGAATCCAGAAATTCAGGCCTAGTTCGGCAAGGGTTGAAACTGGACGTTTACAGTCAGTTAACTCTCTTGCCTCGGGAAGATACCACTTCTAATCCAATTTAGTGTCATAAGATGTGACATCAGATATCTTATGCAAAAGAAGTGGGACACCAAAGTGGGTATAAATAATTTAGATGAAATAAAACCAAATATCGGTTACACCTGCTTGGGTTGTCAGTCCAGATTTGAAGAGGTCATGATACGATAGTCGTATTGGCCATAGCAGATATACACATGAACATTTGTCGAAAGGTGAGGATCCTCTATTTTACATCCCTTGTCATAAGAGAGTTACATTTAGGTATGTCCTGCTTGACTGTATTGATTTTTGCCATCACAAGGGATACATATTTCAAATCATCATCTATCAGGTAGCTTTTTAATAGTATTAGTTCTCATTTAATTACTGGGTTTTTTTTACAGGAAGTTGAATTTCTTGAAAAAAATTATTAACATGTTTTGTATAAAATCTAAACGTCGTTTTAAAATAGGAAGATTAAATTTGCAACTGAGATTGTTAGTGGCTGTGTTCTTGGGGGGGGTTAAAGTACTGTAAAAGTATTGTCCCCCTGGGAGTGTGCGTAAGTTCCACATCCTTCAAAGTACATTTCAGTCTACTCCATTTTTAATCGTAGTATATTTGTAAGAGATGGTATAAATCCTGCTGGATACCGTGCAGAAAGCAAAAGTATTGTAAGTCCCTACGGTCCCTAGTATGGTGGTTATTATTCTCTGGTTATTTTACTGTTGTGGAAGTGGAGAAGGGGCGTGAAGAGGAGGAGGGGCGTGAAGAGGAAGAAGGGCGTGTAGAGAAGGAGGGGCGTGAAGGGGAGGAGGGGCGTGAAGAGGAGAAGGGGCGTTAAGAGGAATATGGACGTGAAGGGAAGGAGGGGCGTGATGAGGAGAAGGGCGTGAAGAGAAGGAGGGGCGAGAAGAGGAGGAAGAGCATGAAGAGGAAGGTGGACGTGAAGGGGAGAAGGACCGTGAAGAGGAAAAGGGGCGTTAAGAGGGTGATGGACGTGAAGGGGAGTAGGGGTGTGAGGAGGAGAAGGGGCGTGAAGGGAAAAAGGGTCGCGAAGAGGAGAAGGGGTGTGAAGAGGAAGATGGATGTGAAAAGAAGGGGCGTGAAGAGGAAGAAGGGCGTGAAGAGAAGGGGCGTAAAGAGGAAGATGGACGTGGGGAGGAGAAGAGGGGAGAAGGGGCGTGAGGAGGAGAAGTGACGTGAAGGGGGCGTGAGGAGGAGAAGGGGTTAAGAGGAAGATGAGCGTAAAGGGGAGGAGGGGGTGGGGTGGAGAAGGGGCGTGAAGGGGAGAAGGGGCGTGAATAGGAGGAGGGACGTGAAGAGGAGAAGGGGCGTGAGGAGGAGAAGGGACGTGAATAGGAGGAGAAAGGACGTGAGGGGGAGAAGGGGCGTGCAGGAGAGGAGGGGCGTGAAGAGGAGAAGGGGCGTGAAGGAGAGGAGGGACGTGAGGGGGAGAAGGGGCGTGGATAGAAGAGAAAGGACGTGAGGGGATGAAGGGGCGTGAATATGAGGAGGAAGAAAGACGTGACGTAGAGGAGGGATTGTCTGTTTTCTGTGTCTCTGCATCTTATCATATCTAGAAAAGTGTCTCCTACATTCTGGACAAGATGTGGACTCCATGGTGACTTGAGTAGCACAGGGCCTCAGTAAAAAGTCCCTGCTATTTTGGATGGTGCCGGTTTCGTTGTTTCTGACGGCCCTACCTGTGCTGGTAGAGAAACAGTTTTCTTGTGTGTGAGCATGGCGTCTATTCTCGAAAATAATCCCCTCCCGCAGAATATGGTACCTTCTTCTCCATGGTGCCTCAAAGGTGATTTCGTCCGTCTTATTACATTTTTTCAACTCACTCTCGATCCTCTTAACAACAGAATGTATCACAGATTTTATTTCAAATGTAGGTTGTCCTCGAGTTGACCACTTCACTTTTCTTTGTTTGGTCTTTTTCAGGTTTTTTTCACTTGTTGAAAATATATCTCAGGACAGAGAGATGGATCTTTTAACCAGGACGCCTTCCCCTCACAGCATCTTCCCCTACAAAGCGTTGACCATGTTTTATAGTCTGTCGTCATTACCTTCCCCTAAAAAAACAACAACCCCAGTTATAACATCGATATGAGAATTACTTCCCAAAAAGGAGATGGACATTTTGGTTCTAAATGAAGTACCACCAGTGTAAACTTAGAACACTGTTTTAAAAAAAATAAATTACAACATAAACATGAAGTATCGAGCACCTTCTCCCCGTTAGCCCGAAGGAGTGAGGTGCACATGTCCTCCCATTTTATTTCATCCATGAGGCAGTGTAGATACTGACGAATTATCCCGTGGCCATGATTAACTAAAGACCCATGAAAAAAAGAAACAAAATCTTTCCAGTGTCAGGATCTGCATCCTTTAAGTATTTCCTTAATCGAACCCACTCACTCGCTGGAACCGAGTGAGTAAATAACTTCACGTTACGCTCGTTCGTAAAATTAGAACGACCATGCACGACAATAGTATGTGTCTCTGTATTTTATGTACGCTTCAAAATGTTTAACATACTTACTATTCATATTTATGCCATTCGTATGCTAACTGATTTAACGATGATATACCCAGTCTTCAAGAAAATATCCTGCCTTGATATCAGCAGATAATATACAAATGTACACAGGAACGTTTTTTTTTAAATCCGTTTCTTTTCACCAATCACTCATGGTTAATATTTTGGTACATACCCACCGGAAGTTTTGATCAGCGACTAAAATGGCGCGGGTTTGCATGCAGAAATGTGAATGCTTCTCACAGACGAAGTAGTAAGGTATTAAATTGTATTAACCGCAATCATTTGCAAAGTATGTGTTTATCCGAAGAAACTGGGTTACATCGCTGAAGATTGTTCAAAGGAGATAAATCGTCAAACACCGATGGTGATTGATGTTTTTTTTTAATGTTTACACTATTTTTGCCTGACACTGACAGTGACGCAGAAATATATCTGAATTAGTAAAATACACCGGGGGTCTTTAGATTCGCATTTCATTTATATTTTTTTTGATGTGTTGCATAAATTAAACAATCATCAACACAACAGAAACATTGTTGTTTCGATACGAATCTGATATTCTTTTGTCATGTTTATGTCAAATATATGATCAGTGAACTGAGTGATGATTAAAATGTTCAAACCAGATCTTCCAATGTTCTCAGTGGTTCTTGACCATTTCTCATTTAATACTATGATTATTCCAGGATCTACTCGGTCTTAACATTTCTCGTCCCAGTTACAGCGTAAATTCATGCAATACATGAAGAAATATGTGCTTTTGCTATTGATCCTATTCATGCTGTGAGTGGGAATGTGGTATGAACATGATGAACATGATATTGTTTCTTTGTTTTGTTTGTCATGTTTGTTGTTAAACGCCGCACTCAGCAATATTCCAGCTATAATCGATAATCGAGTCTGGACCAGACAATCCAGTGATTGACATGAGCATCAATCCACGCAATTGGGATACGATGACATGCATCAACCAAGTCAGCGGGCCTGACCACCCAATCCTTTTAGTTGCCTTTTACAGCAATATCATGGGTTGCTAAAGACCTATTCCCTACCCGGATCTTCACTGTTCGATGAACATGAGTGGATTTCAGTTTACTATGAACATGATGATTAGATAGCAGTCCTACTACGGCCTAATTACCACCCGGGGCTGCTGTTAGATGATAATCTACTGCTGGGGATGACATGTATGTTAATTAAGTCATTGCCATTCCGATGTTCTATTCTGAAACAGGGTTCTGGTATTTACTGTTAATAGTATATAAAACTTTATAAATTTAATTGGCTTGCCGTCTGAAGTACACATAATATATATAATGCTACGTGAAGGGATGTAACATTCTGACTTGGGATTCTATCTCGTGAACCAGTATCATTCAACGTATAATTTCCTTTCTCTGTGCTTTTAATCGTAGTATTTTTGTTGATTTTAACTCTTTGGCTAATCTGTCTGATAATCGCCAGTGGCCAGAGGGATGGTGTAAATCCTGCTGGGGTACCATGTAGGTAGCAGAAGTACCGTAAGTCCCCATTGTCCCTAGTATGGTGGCCTAACTTTGGTTGCTGGCGATCTACAGCCCGTTTTTATATTGTATCGTTTGTATTGTATCTGATTATTTTATTGCTCTAAAACTAGTTTTAAAATTATAATCTGTGATATATTGCTGGTTGTTGTACTGTCCTTCGATGACAGCTTTTAATATATAATATAAATGCCTAACTTGTTCAACCTAGTTCACATCGCTATATGGCTGAAATATTGCCGATGCGATGTAAAATTTAACTCACTCACTCACTCACTATCTCGTGAACCATTCTTTTTCTTTTCAAGGATGTAAAACATATGTATGTTTTTTTAATTTATTTTATTTTAATCAGCTGTCTCATGGTCTGGAAACAAAATTCATGCACCATGATGCACTAGGTAATGATCAGGACAAAAGACTACCATATTTGACGTAATAAGTGCCCAGGGCGCTCTCAAAATTAGAAATAGAAATTAGAAATTAGGTGAGGAAAAAAACAGAGTGGAAAGAGTGCGGGGCGCTTATTATGTAAATACAGTAATTTGCATTTGCGAAGTTCGTCCTTCGTATCTGATGCGGTATGTGTTGATATGAGATTAAATTCATGTGTGCATGCTGCCTTAATCAGAAGTGCAATGTCTTTTTAAATAATTGAAACAATATTGTTGGGTTATTATGGATTATCTTACAAGTTACATCATATACATATCTTAGTCTAGGACAAAACCTACAATTGTTTTTGTCGGATTAGAATAGGTCCTCAGCAGCCAATGCTGGTCATAAAAGGCGATCAAATTGATCTGGTGGTCAGACTCAGTGACTTGGTTTATTGCATGTCATCATACCCAGACAGTGTGGATTGTTGCTTATAATATTGATCATCAGATTGTCTGGTCCAGACTTGATCATTTACAAACCACCATCACATGACTCAGATATTGCTGAGTGTAGCGTTAAACAACAATGAAAACAAACCAATGATCATGATGTAAATTCCACATATCACTAGTGATGTTAATAACACACTACCGTGACACACACTACCGCTTTTGCAAAATGTAACTACCATATTCGACGTAATAAGCATCCAGGGTGCTCTCAAAATTAGAAATAGAGGCTCTTTTTAGAATATTATTTTGGTGAAAAAAACAGAGTTGAAAGATAAATTTTGTGGTTTATGCTGACAGCCTGAAATGTTTATATACGACAGATATATTTTTCCAGAATTTAATTGCCCATAAATTAAGGTGCATATAACACACGAGTGCGTATTATACGCGAATAAATAAGTCTTGTGAACATTGATCAATCGCAAGGGGTGCTATTGTGATTATTCACTAGCCAATCTATTAGCAAATATTGTCATGGGTGCTTATGAGAGCGGGGTGCTTATGAGAGCGGGGTGCTTTTTACGTCGAATAGGGTAACTTTAAGATACAGATCTTTAACTTTTACCTGTGTTGACAGTTTCAGATACACAGTACTTGTCAAGCTAAAGAATGAAGCCAGTCAACAAGGTGAAAGTGTCCAATGATAGGTGATATATTCTACCATGTACCTCGGACTATGGGAGATCCAGACAGAACTCGCATGTTTGTCATCAGCTCTTGATCTTAATACCAACATGGAGTGTATGAAGTTGACATTATTCTGAATGCTTGTCATGTCATAACTGGTGTGAATACACCAGCTATCTGAGTCAATGTGATGGATCACAGTACACAAGATGCTGATGCGTCAAACAATGACCTCTGTGTTAAACAAGAGTCAGTATCAACTGAAGATGAACACACAGATATTACTGAGAATCCGAAAGAAAACTCAGATTTGAGTGAAGAACAGGTTACTGATTGCAAAGGAAGTAAGGGAGTCAAAGACGTAATGGAAGGTGGTTCTGACAATGTGACTTCAGCATGTTCTGATGGGGTCGGAAGCCCTGATGCTGACACTGATGACAGCCAGTGGACCGATATATCGGAGGAAGTAACAGAAGACGAGGACGAATCTGCAGTTCAGATTGTTTGCGGTCAGAGTTTTGCAAGCACACCTGTCAAGGACAAGGCAGCTCAGAACTCCAGCACCTTGAGTGAAGAGGAGAAGCAGAACTATGCTTTTATAAGCGAACAGTTGTCAATCTTGAATCAGGAGAGCAGTGAAGTGAATACAGCCATGCATTGCTCACAGAAGAAACTGCACAAGAAAGACACACCATCTAAGCACAAGGGAGACCAGAAGAAGACACCTCGGAAACAGTTAATCATGGCCAGCTTAGAACTAGAGAACAGGTATGTTTCTCCATATCATTTTAAAGTATTTGGAATAGTTGTTTGCCTAATGTTGAAATTAATCTGAAGCATTTATAATGATTTACTTGAAAATCATGAAAACATACACATGATACAAGAACACCCTTTTTAAGGCGTGAAGTTGTATGCATTTAACCAGGGTTTGAAATTAACATAAGTCTGCTTGTCTGAGATCAGTAACGTTCATGAACATGATGAAGAACCTGTGACCACCTTGCACTCAGCAATATTCCAGCTACATGACGGTGGTCTGTAAATAATCGAGTCTGGATCAGACAATCCAGTGATTGACATCATGAGCATCGATCTACGCAAATGGGATATGATGACATGCGTCAACCAAGTCAGCGAGTCTGACCACCCGATCCCGTTAGTCGCTTCTTACGACAAGCATGGGTTGCTAAAGACCTATTCCAACCCGGGATCTTCATGGGTCTAAAAGTAAAGTACACATGCTTTTGTAAGCATGGTCAGTCCACATGGTTCAGTAGAACAACAGATTATATTTTCCTTTTCAGAAAATCAATCAAGAAGAGACTTGAAACCACACCTCCATCAACACCAAGAAAGTGTGCTGCTGCTGCTTCCAGGGTTGCTGGCGGTACTGGGGTTGCTGGTGTTGACTACCTGAGTGCTGATGATGCTGACACCTCCCAGGATAGATTGCACATAGCTGATACCGAAATGGATGACAAGTTGGAAAAGAGTGCGATTAGCAAAGGCCTGACTGCAATCAATGTGAAGAATATCATTCATGTAGGTTTTGTTGATGCATAGTCTTTATCACCATGTTTTGTCCCAATTGTATTTCCTATTTTAGTTTATGTCCATGAGTACTTTGAACTGTATTTCCATTGCCATGGTTATATCAGGGCGTCAGCTTGATGTGTGAGGAAAGCCTGAAGTGTTGCAGATTTCAGGGGTTTGCAACTTTGGTGAAACCCACGAGCATGGGTATATTGCTGACAAATCTAGAAACAAACATTGATTATCGGTGCGAAATCAGGGTTTCTGCTTTATCAGGTTTATAAAAGGGCAGCGTATTGTCTGATTGAGGAGTTCTTAGTCCTACTGATTATCACATATCATACTGATCTGCAGTACAAATGTCAGTACCCTATTAACATGTTGTAAAAGTGCAAGTCTTACACAGGATTGTTGTGAATCTGATTGTCTTAGTCGTGTGCACTTAGCTGTGCTTAACTCACGTAGCTAGTGTTCATCAGATTCATGGTAGATATTCCACCGGTCAATACTTCTCCGACAAAGCTCAATCCCTTCAAAACATTTGACAAACTCTGTTGATTCCTTTTGTCTGGTATGAATGTTGTCCAGGAGCTAGTGAAGAACGAGGATGTCCAGCAGATGATTCGCAACAGTCTGAATGAACAGCTGACCAGCATCGGCCGTCTCGCCTTCGAGCCCAAGATGACCCGCGCTAAAGTGAAGGAGGTCATAGAGAAAGGGGTGGTAGGTACTCTTCCTCATCTCTCTGTAGACAATATGAAATTCAAACTAGTCCACCAGCTAAATCATTTGTAAATTGTTCTGAGGACAAGTAAAATCGATTGATGGTCATCCTCATTGACTAGGATAATTTGATGACGACAGTTCTGAACTAGTTCTCATTGTTTCAGTTTTGTTATAAATTGGAACTGGATAAAACTGACACAATATGTGAACATAGTAAATATTTGTGTCTTGTTTAAGCAAGACTGGCTTCAACATGTTCAAACTCTGAGGACTAGTGAAATCAAGTTTACACTATTCCTCAGGACTAGTATTTTAAAAACAGGGATTTTCTTAGCCTGGATATATGTAGATTGGTTTCAGATATTCGTCATTTTTATTGTGTTTTTTTTACTTCTTAGCCCTTAGAAAAATGGCCGCTGTCACCAGTGAAGAAGACAACAGCAGCCAAAAAGCCGAGTATCCTGGATATATACTTTCCTGATGATGAAGATGATGATGAGTACTCCCCAGATAAAGATGCTGAGGTATGTACTTCCTGTTTTATGTGAGACCATATGTTCTTGAGTTATCTCCCTTTGGTTATGAGCTTTTACTCTAAGCACAAACTTTGGACAAGTCACAAATTTCCCTTTACATCTATAATTACTACATTGATGACACTTTTCCATTTGTTTGAGACTTACTATTTCTTCCTTTGCTAAAATATTTTTTTCATCATTGTGCAAGTTGTGATCATGGTGATCTCTGTCTATCTATTGCATGTATTGTGTACACTTTGTTCTTGTACTTGTTCAGGTCAAGTTGCTGAAATTTTGAAACACTGAACCATTGTTATTATGGATATTATCTTACATGTCTATGAGATTAGTACAAACCCTACAGTTGTTTCTGCCGGGTTAGAATTGGTTGGCAGCAGTCATAAGAGGCGGGGGCGGTCGGGTAGCCCAGTGGTTAAAGCGTTAGTTCGTCACGTCGAAGACCCGGGTTTGATTCCCGACATGGGCACAATGTGTGAAGCTCATTTCTGGTGTCCCTCGCCGTGATATTGCTGGAATATTGCTAAAAGCGGCGTAAAATCATACTCACTCACTCACTCACTCGTAAGAGGCGACCAAATGGATCGGGTGGTCAGACTCTGCAACTTGTTTGATAGAGGATCACTGTACCCAATAGCATGGCTCATTGCTCATTGCTCATATTATCAATCACTGTATTGTCTGGTCCAGACCATTATTTAAAGAGTGTGGCATTAAACCACAACCAAACAAATCTTTGAAATAGCTGCAAATAGCTGAAATGGTTCTGTGGCCAGTGCAGTGGCTTCATGTTGAGGCTTCAAATGTTATCCAAGTATCAATAATACCAGCAAGTCTGGAAGCACATGATAATGAGGATGCTACTTCAGTGTCTGCTCTGGCTTAAATTTTCTTGGGGTCACTTGGACCCCTTCATCATAAAATTAGGGGTCCCAAACAAAAATGGAGGGGTCCAATTTATAGCATTATAACACAACATTAACAACAGAATACAGTGGTTGTGAAAAATAAGAAATCTTTTCGTAACTGCAAAATATCAACAAACAGGCAAAGTGAGAGAAAGGTTCACATCAGGGCACATCCTGCTCTCATAACCAAGAGGTTTACATTAAGGGACAAACAATTTCTTAAAAGGGACATTTGATATTAATGAATATTATAACACAAAATTATCCATGTTAATATCTAACTTCGTATATGAAAAGGCAGTACACGGGTCAGCCATTGGTAAGGGGTCATTGTGACAGACATTTGTGAATGTTTTTACCGAGATCTACAAATGATTTGAAGTTATGGATTCAGTTAAGTTCAATGGCTGTTCTGATGCTACTGTACTGAGTATTGAGTTCATGTTGTAACTGTGACAATGATCAATGAGTCATAAAATATAATTGGCATATCGAACGTTTTTTTAGTAAGAGTATGTTCAGGATCCAGCATTTCCTTGATAAATCAAGTCAACATGTTTCAGGTGCTATAAATGTTTAAACATGTCAGTAACACCAATAACGGTCCTGGCAAAATGTGTTTTGCAATTCTGAATATGACTCACAAGACATTGAATTATTATCAGCTTGATAAGTCTGTTGTAGAATAACTAAATATTCAGAGTCCGCTAAATAAAAACAATGCTTACATCATTGTACATTCAAGTGTTCGCATTCATTCTTTATCATATACAGTATCGCGTTATTGACAAATCTCGTAATCCACACAACCTGTCGACTGTTTACTTATGCAAATCTAAGCACGATATATTTCATCGCATGATCGAATACAGGACTCGTTGCGGTATGTCACGGCTACTTGTACACGTGTTAACTTTTTTTATGACAGTTCCTGGGATGTTTTTGAAGTGGAATTACCCCTTCCTCCATTCAAAATTGATTAGAAAAAGAACCCATTTGTTCAAACGAAGTCCCTTGACCAAACCTCGGTCGTATGCAAAATTCAAAACAGGAAGTGATATACCATACAATCCACACAGCCTTACTTACTGCGGTAAGATTCACCAATGACAGGTACTTTGTTTACCGAACTCGGTAAAGAAAATCAGCATCAATCAATCCAATGAACAACAAACATTTTGTGAATCACATATTTAATAAGTTTGTAAGCGTGCCCCACTACGATCCATTATAAATTAACTACCGCGATAACATAGCGTATCATCCTACACGGTCGCTCGATTTCGCGGGTCACTGTTACCACGTTCTGAAGTATACCCTTGATGTGCCTGGCTATTTTTAGTTTGACACAAGGTCAGGATATTTTCGACCAATCAGCAAGCTAAATTAATCACGACTATATCCGACTTGCTTATGTGGCACCTGATTGGCTGAAGCAAAGCTACGGACCATACCGAAAATTAATACATGCAAAACCGACAATAGATATAGGTCAAGAAACCGGTTTGGGTATTTGTCATAAAAAGGGAGAGAATAATGAAACTGGTTTGGTTTAGCAAACATAAGTGTTAATCAACATGCTTCGCTGTCTTGTTTGTACCTTTACGCAAAGACGTACGTCTTTGATTTACGATAACAGTGTCAATTCGATATGAAATTAATAAAGCCCCAGTCACTGCGTCCACGAGACCCACACATGTTACGCAGGTGCGTTCAAACTTATTTTTGTGCGTCCAAGACGCAAAAACGCGCTCTTCAGCCAACACTGCTACTTAACATTGTTATTTTGGAAGTTATGGGAAACTTTACACTCAACTGTCTGTGTGTGCTGTATCAATTACCGCCTCTGTGGTCTAGTGGTAGAGCAGAAGGTCAGGGGTTTCAATCCCCAGCCGCGTCATACCAAAGACGTTAAAAGATAGTACTTGTTGTTACCCTGTCTGGCACTCTGCAGTAAGGGGCTAAAACAAGGACTAGTTGGCTCTGAGTCTATATACTGTGTCTGAGTGAGGTATTCTTGTTAAACTGCGGAATGATATCTCAGTGGGCTAGCACTATAAATCGGCATCAGTCCGGACTAGTACGTGCATGAATGTCGCTATATAAGTGCAATAATCTTGGACGCGAAATTAAACCCCATTTCACCTCACCTCACCTCAAACAACTGAGTGACGTATTTGATGTCACTCTGGAATGTAGGCAGTAGCAGATATCATATGCTTCCATCACAGTTTACAAAGATACATATTCATAAGCCGTGAAAAGCCCAGCAGATTTCCTGACTTCTTTTAAACAATTTCAACCAAACAGATTGCTGAATCAGCATATTTTGCAATATCTGTTGTCTAATTATTTTAGGCTCAGCATGAAAGTGACGACGATATGGAGAGTATGATATCTTCCCATGCAAGTGATCTGGGATCCCCCATGCCCCCCACCCCTTCCACCCCCACAGTGAGGACCCCCCTGCAGGTCAACACCCCACAGACAAGGGACTCCGAGGTATGTCACGACGCGAATGGGATAAAAATCAACTCCCTTGTTGAAATTGCAGTGAAAATGGTGTTACCTTTTTGTGAGTTTTTTTGCTTTTTTTAACATGTTTAACTTTCACCAGGCTTAAACATGTTTTCAAAGCCGTTGTTTATTATGTGCCAAGGTGCTTGTTTATCATGTGCATGAGTAGTCATGTTTGTGCTTTGTGCAAGCATGTCAAGGAACATACGATATAGGGGTAGTGTATAAGTAGGGCTGAACAGATCGATAATCAGAATTATCGTTGATAGGAAGAAATGTTAACGATTATTTTTGACACTTTGATAAGATGCTCAGTTATTGGCTCCTGGTCAGAGTGAAGTCAGCATATGAAAGTGAGACAAAGGTTGCAGGGGTAAATATGCAGGTGGGGGGGGTCAGGAATGGGGGTGGTGTCAGGATGATGAGTTACATTCCGTGGAGGTCAGGATTTAGAATAGGTCTTCAGCATGTTTAGCAACCTATGCTTGTTGTACAAGGCGACCTATATGGATTGAGTGGTTACTTGGTTGACCCAAAACCCAAACAAACATGCGCTACATCCAACACAGCTCACATTGGTGGTTTACAGAGCACGGCTATATTTTTGGTGAAAACAGTACGTTAATTCGTGCATAATTTTACATCTAAGGTTAGCAGACATTTCTAACCCACCATTGATGAGACTCCTGGGCTTGTTCATCTTGCAGACATTCCGGAGTCCTATGGCTTGTACGTCAGGTGTGAGTTTACAACGTACATCGGCACTTGGGCAGCATTTCAAGAACTCCATGGCAGCCCTGGAAGACACTTCAACACAGGAGGTACTGGAGATAGTGTACACAGTATCACATACCCCTAAAGTGTTATCATGATGAAATGTTATGTTTAAAATGGCAGTCATCTGTCATGTTTTTGTTTGTCCAGCACACAGCTGTTGAACATATTAACAGGTAGTGCATGCAGAGATCTATTTTTTCTTTTGTAAGATTTAGGGCCGACAGATTCCCAAATGTGTAAGCCCTGCAGTGCCCTGTGCAGAATTGTGTCCCTTAGATGTACCAGGAAACTAGCAGGAGCCCTGATGATGGTTTTAGGTTTTTTGGTGCTTGTGGGCTTCAACAGAGTGGTTACATCAAAGACCTGCGTCACTTTGGACTGTCCTCCCTCATCAAGCTGATATAACTGAAATGTTAAAAACAGCGATAGCAAATTCCCTCTCTCGCTCATAGGAATAAGAATGGAGTTCTTTAGAAGAATGTTTACATTTTGCTATGATAATGTTGATAAGTTCTACGTTATCATATTGTTATCTTACGAGGCAAACCTTCTATTGTTGTTCTATTTCATGAAGATCCGGGTTGAGAATAGGTTTTCAGCAACCCATGCTTGTGGTATTAGGTGAATATGCTTGTTGCAAGAGGCGACTAATTGGATTGGGTGGTCAGGCTCACTGACATGGTTGATGCAAGTCATCATATCCCAATTCCGTGGATCAATTGTTATGATGTCAATCACTGGATTGTCTGGCTCAGACTCGATTATTTACAGACGCCATCATATAGCTGGAATATTGCTGAAAGTTGTAAAAGTAAACTGAGAAATGTGCACATGACCAGAAATTCATAAACTTGCAGCATTACAGACACCAACATCAGAAGCAAGATAGGCATCAGTATCACTGTGAGGAGTTACACTACACCCTAAACAGGGAAGTCATGATGTCGATAGAGACAAGCGATGTTGAACTGTTTCTTTCAATACGTGAAACATTTTAGTGGCCAAACTAATTTTATTAATGGGAGCCAACTGGCAACCAAGCAATAAATACAGGTCGCAAAATGAATTTAGGTCACAAATTTGACCAAGTTGGTCTCAATTTGAAGAACTGTAGGGAATGTCAGGTGACCAGATTGCTTTGGGTCGGGTTGCATGGGATTGCAGTGGTGAGTGTCCTGATGTTTATGTTAGCGACCATGGTGATGAGTGGGATGTGGTGAGGTGAGGTGTTCTTTTGAAGCTGAAAACTTTGTTTTGAGACATTTCCATGCCAGGATCGCGATAGAAGGAAGAAATGCACAGTGTGAGACAGGATAAGTATACAAATATACAATTTATAGTTAAAATTTCCAAATTTTGTTTGTTTCCAGAGTACACATTCAGACATAATAGCTCGCAGAACAAGATCCAAACTGCCCCTGACCGACACGTCCCTGACGGCCATAGAGGAAGCATTTGTTGCGCCGGACATCACCCCAGATATGTACGACACGGAATGTGACGACTCCGAGTGGCAGGAGTTCCTTCGCTCCCTCGTCAAACCAGACTGTGAGTTGAAAGGGAAACCTTATTTCATCACTAACTTACAGAAACTCTAATTTGACAAGGGGTTCAGAAGCTTTGGGACCGAGTGGCAATTCCTCAGTTACATTCCTTTGCTGTGCCAGGATCTGCTGGTCTTGGTTTTGAATCCAAAATTCACAATGATTACGCCACCACCATAGATACCAGAACTCATGTGTCCCTGTGGCCTTTGGGACACTTTGCTGTCTTAAATCGGCACAGAGTGATGTGACTCGAACACTGTTCATAGTGGTATTAAACCTAACTCCCTCACTTTTTGGCAAAGGATAATTATAGCAATGGGCTAGACAGCAGGGATAGAAATTAGCACTATTCTACTAACCCGGACCAGTTTTGTTAATGTTTAAATGTATCCTAAGGGCTAGTAGAATTTCAAACATTTTGGGGGTATTGCTATATTTTCATCATTTGGGCTAGTTGACTTGTTTGGTTAATTTCTAACCATAGACAGTGTCTTTCATTTTCTTGCTGAAGGTCTGGGTCAGAAAGGTTGATTTGATGTACCATGTTCACCTCAGATGAAGAGACTTGAAATTTGACCATATTTTATGTTTCAGCGGAACCTGTTGATCAGCCAGTTGATGATGAGGCAAATGATCCTGAATTCAATTTCTTGGAGGAAGCCGAAAAAATTGTTGAAGTGGATGAAGATTTCAGATTTGACCGACCTTTTAGGGTTTCAAGTAAGAGCTGATTTCAATTCTAGTGTGAGATTTTGTTTTACCCTCTGTGCCAGGCTGTGGTGATGCTCAAGGTGATGCTCAAGGTGATGCTCAAGGTGATGCTAAGCCCAGCTCTCACATCCTCCATCACTGCTTCAGACAGATGGTGTATTGTACTGATGAAAACAAGTCAAATGTATCCGGATTGCAATTTACAACTGTATCAAAAACACGGCCGAACAATACTATGCCCTCATGATTAATTGTTACCATACTTTTGTTCTCACACACTTTCTTCAAAACATTGTTTTAAACTTCTGTTTACCATGGGTACAATGTGGGAAGCCCTTTTCTGGTGTCCCCTGCTGTGATATTACTGGAATATTGCTAAAAGCGGCATAAAATCCAACTTACTCAGTCACTCATGGTTGTAAAATTATCTCGCGCACTACGCCATGGCCTGATAAGTGTCTGTGACTTAAATTTAATACTACTAACTTAAGTGTGAAATCCCCTTCACTAACTCATAAGTAATAAGATAAATTTTTAAACTTTTCCTATCTCACACTATGCATTTCTTCCTTCTTCGATCCTGGTGTGAAAAAACATTTCACCCCAACCCTACCCTACATCATGTACATCACTGGTCACCACCTAAACAATGGGTCATGCACTGCAATCACGTCACCATGCAAGAGGTGCGGCCATTTGTACAAATGGTGTCCCAATCTTCTACCTGCTCACCTCATTCTAGTGCACGTCATGTTTCAGTAGTTGGTTAAAGACTTGTTACGGTTGTCGATCGTTTCCTCTTTCGGCTTAGCATGCTTCAATCCCACATTCATGATTGATTTCTTTGATGAATCATCAAAAGTGATGCCAAGCAGATCAGCCTTACGTCCCCTGAGCATATGTGCGAGGTCTCTCTTGTCGAACCTTACTGGCCGGTAAGGGAGTGTTTGTAAAAGAACACCTCAGCACTGACATGCTAACATCCGTCCAATCATCCCCATGTCACAGTTACACCAGCCTGTATGCTCTAGAAAGAAAATGAAGAGGCAGGTGATCAGGATGCAAAGGGTTGTATTGCACAGGATTGCAGTGGTGCATGACCTATTGTTTAGGTGGTGACCATGGTGACATATGTGATGTGTTGGGGTGAAGTGTTTTTTTTTTAATCTGGAAACTTTGTTCAAAGACATTTCCACTCCAGGATCGAAGAAAAAGGAAGAAATGCATAGTGTGATAGGTATGGTAAATAGATATGTATATAAATGTACAATTTGTTATAAATTTTCCAATTCTGTTGGTCAGTCTCTAATGTCTCAGTTGATGACTGTAAGTCTTGGTTCGCCTAATTCTCACCAATTGTTTCAGAGAAGGAACTGAACCAACTGATCGATGAACTGGACGAACTGTTCCCCGAACAGGAGGAAGAGGATAAGTCTATGTACCTGGAGGAACCACTGCCACAGTATGTACTGACCGTCTCCTGGTAGATCTGTTATTCCATGTACAGGAGGGAGATAAGTCTATGGACCTGGGGGACCACTGCCACAGTATGTACTGACCGTCTCCTGGTAGATCTGTTATTCCATGTACAGGAGGGAGATAAGTCTACGTACCTGGGGGACCACTGCCACAGTATGTACTGACCGTCTCCTGGTAGATCTATTATGCCATGTACAGGAGGAGGATAAGTCTATGTACCTGGGGGACCACTGCCACAGTATGTACTAACCGTCTCCTGGTAGATCTATTATGCCATGTACAGGAGGGAGATAAGTCTATGTACCTGGGGGACCACTGCCACAGTATGTACTGACCGTCTCCTGGTAGATCTATTATGCCATGTACAGGAGGGAGATAAGTCTATGTACCTGGGGGACCACTGTCACAGTATGTACTGACCATCTCCTGGTAGATCTATTATACCATGTACAGGAGGGAGATAAGTCTACGTACCTGGAGGAACCACTGCCACAGTATGTACTGACCGTCTCCTGGTAGATCTGTTATTCCATGTACTGGAGGGAGATAAGTCTATGGACCTGGGGGACCACTGCCACAGTATGTACTGACCGTCTCCTGGTAGATCTGTTATTCCATGTACAGGAGGGAGATAAGTCTATGGACCTGGGGGACCACTGCCACAGTATGTACTGACCGTCTCCTGGTAGATCTATTATGCCATGTACAGGAGGGAGATAAGTCTATGTACCTGGGGGACCACTGTCACAGTATGTACTGACCATCTCCTGGTAGATCTATTATGCCATGTATAGGAGGGAGATAAGTCTATGTACCTGAAGGAACCACTGCCACAGTATGTACTGACCGTCTCCTGGTAGATCTATTATACCATGTATAGGAGGGAGATAAGTCTATGTACCTGGAGGAACCACTGTCATAGTATGTACTGACCGTCTCCTGGTAGATCTATTATACCATGTATAGGAGGGAGATAAGTCTACGTACCTGGAGGAACCACTGTCATAGTATGTACTGACCGTCTCCTGGTAGATCTATTATGCCATGTATAGGAGGGAGATAAGTCTACGTACCTGGAGGAACCACTGTCATAGTATGTACTGACCGTCTCCTGGTAGATCTGTTATACCATGCATAGGAGGGGGATAAGTCTATGTACCTGGGGGACCACTGCCACAGTATGTACTGACTGTCTCCTGGTAGATCTATTATGCCATGTTCAGGAGGGAGATAAGTCTATGTACCTGGGGGACCACTGCCACAGTATGTACTGACCGTCTCCTGGTAGATCTATTATGCCATGTACAGGAGGGAGATAAGTCTATGTACCTGGGGGACCACTGCCACAGTATGTACTGACCGTCTCCTGGTAGATCTATTATGCCATGTACAGGAGGGAGATAAGTCTATGTACCTGGGGGACCACTGCCACAGTATGTACTGACCGTCTCCTAGTAGATCTATTATGCCATGTATAGGAGGGAGATAAGTCTATGTACCTGGGGGACCACTGCCACAGTATGTACTGACCGTCTCCTGGTAGATCTATTATACCATGTATAGGAGGGAGATAAGTCTATGTACCTGGAGGAACCACTGCCACAGTATGTACTGACCGTCTCCTGGTAGATCTGTTATACCATGTATAGGAGGGAGATAAGTCTACGTACCTGGAGGAACCACTGCCACAGTATGTACTGACCGTCTCCTGGTAGATCTATTATACCATGTATAGGAGGGAGATAAGTCTATGTCCCTGGAGGAACCACTGCCACAGTATGTACTGACCGTCTCCTAGTAGATCTATTATGCCATGTACAGGAGGGAGATAAGTCTATGTACCTGGGGGACCACTGCCACAGTATGTACTGACCGTCTCCTAGTAGATCTATTATGCCATGTACAGGAGGGAGATAAGTCTCTGTACCTGGGGGACCACTGCCACAGTATGTACTGACCGTCTCCTGGTAGATCTATTATGCCATGTACAGGAGGGAGATAAGTCTATGTACCTGGGGGACCACTGTCACAGTATGTACTGACCATCTCCTGGTAGATCTATTATGCCATGTATAGGAGGGAGATAAGTCTATGTACCTGAAGGAACCACTGTCACAGTATGTACTGACCGTCTCCTGGTAGATCTATTATACCATGTATAGGAGGGGGATAAGTCTATGTACCTGAAGGAACCACTGCCACAGTATGTACTGACCGTCTCCTGGTAGATCTATTATGCCATGTACAGGAGGGAGATAAGTCTATGTACCTGGGGGACCACTGCCACAGTATGTACTGACCGTCTCCTGGTAGATCTATTATGCCATGTACAGGAGGGAGATAAGTCTATGTACCTGGGGGACCACTGCCACAGTATGTACTGACCGTCTCCTGGTAGATCTATTATGCCATGTACAGGAGGGAGATAAGTCTATGTACCTGGGGGACCACTGCCACAGTATGTACTGACCGTCTCCTGGTAGATCTATTATGCCATGTACAGGAGGGAGATAAGTCTATGTACCTGAAGGAACCACTGCCACAGTATGTACTGACCGTCTCCTGGTAGATATATTATACCATGTATAGGAGGAGGATTATCTTCATTATATCTATCACTGTATTGTCTTTTCATAATGTCGTCATACAGCTGGAATATTGCTGAGTGTGGCGTTAATCAACAAACCAACCAACAAAGCTTTGCACAAATATAGCATGCATCTGTAATGAATCCATGTGTATTTGGAATTTGGTTGTATTTTCCACTAGTATGTATGGTGATATCGGTGTTGTCTGTTCCAGAAGGACGATCGTCAAGGCCAAAAAGTCTCCTATTAAGGCTTCCCTGACCAGTGTTCATCGGGCAGAACTGGAGGAGAATGCTCTGATCATCACTGCAGAGGAGAAACTGCTCATCGAGGAACAAATGCGAAAGGTATGTTACGGTCAAACTAAAATAATGATTTGTTTGTTCAGTTGCTCCATGTAATTGTAATGTCAGTACATGGTTTATGAGAAAAGAATCACTTTTCCATGTACTCCTGCCACTTACAGAACTGACAGTCCACAACTGTAATAATAATAATAATAGTCCATTTATTTGGCACTGTACTCCATGCATAAACGTGTAGATATTTTATTACCCCGGTCAATGGATCTGTGGCCACTCAACAATCATTCTCAGCTCCATGGGGAGTATACAACCCAAGCTGCCTGTTAGGCGCTTGAAGGTTAACAACCACATTGCCATCTTGTCCTACCGGGTACGCATTCACTGCTGGGTGAACAGAGGCACAATTTGAAAAGAATTCACTTGCCCGAGGATCCACGGTCGTGTCATACCAAAAGACCTTAAAAGATGGTACTTGTTGTTACCCTGCCTGGCCCTTGGAATTCAGGGAATGAAACAAGGACTGGTCGGCTTGGATTCAGTATACTGTATCCTACTGGGATATCCATGTTTAACTGCAGCAAAACTTATATCAGTGAAATAATCTTGAAAGCGACTTCACCTCACCAGATATCTTTGACTTGTCAAGAGTCACTTGATGAAATTAAATGAAGTGGTACATGTCACTACATATGGGACTTATGCTAGTATTTAATCCTGACAGTACTTTAACAGCGATGTCCACTGCCTTGTTGTGATGTTGTGCACTTTAGGTCGGCCAGTAAGTGTTGAAGTGTTATATCCAAGAGTAACAAAGATTTCTGTTGCAGCATGTCCAACTGACAACACAGCTCTTCTTCCTGTGTAAGGGGAGCGAGGACTTCGAGCCCCTGACCAGCACGTGCAGACAGCTACTGGTGAGAACTAGTTGCATGTTTCACTACCATGGAGTTGCCTGGCAATGAGGCTCTGAGCAGAGGGGATCAATATGGAGGCAGGGATTAATGTAGGATTCCAGAGGCAAATTGGGGAAAATCGTGTTTTGTTCAAAATTGGATGTTTTACATCTGAAAATTTTAATTCAAACTCTGAATTTTTACTGTCGTTTGCTGCAGACTTGGGGCCAAATATCGGCCTCTGAGCAGGTCGGGGGCACGGGTGGCCCGGTCGTCTAAGGCGTCTTGATTTGTCCCTTAACCTATGATTGTGGGTTCGAATCCCGGTTCGCCCCATTTATCTAGGTTTCTAGGTTTGTCAGCACCATACCCGTGCTCGTGGGTTTCACTGAAGTGGTAAACGTCTGAGACCTGTATCACTTTAACTTTCACTATCGCTTTCCTCCCACATTAAGCTGACACGCCGCAATATAACTAGAATACTGTTAAAAGCGGTGTTAAACCCAACTCACTCACTCACTCTGAGCAGGTATAGGTAACCCCCTGGGTGGTCTACTAGATAAGTACCAGTAAACAGTAGACCAGCTAATGTAAGATAGATTTTGTCTGTTATATTTACCTAATATAGATTGTAAGGTAGGAAATGTGTGATATTTGAAAACTTCTCTGATTTACCAGTGAGATTTCTGGGCATTTTGTCTATAAATGATTCAGTAGAACAAGTAAACCAGGCCAAGTGCTGAGTCATGGCCAGAATAGGCCCCCTGTACAGTAAGCATAGTACAAGCTGACTAAAAGTCATTAGTTGGTGGTCACAATGCTTGGATTATGCTCATGCTATCAACCACAGGTTTGCCAGACTCATTATTTAGAGGCTAACATGATACAGCAGTAATGTTACTTATTGCTTCATAAAATAACACTCACTCACTCAAACTGTAGAGGGAACTGGATATCTTCCGATGTGTGTCGATGGCGCGTGACCTGTCGTCCTACAACGTGTGTAACCTGCAGCTGGCTATAGACGTGGTTGGTGAAGATAACTCATGGAACCTCAGCCAGGAGAATGAAGATGCTTCCTCCTACTCCGTCGAAGACACCAACAGCAACACAACAGACTCCGACTACGATTCAGTGGATGGTGGAAAGAAGATTGCCAGAAAGAAAGGTAAATCATTAACAATGAAACCTCTCAGCTCCTTTTGTGTAATTCCTGCTGGCCTGTTGCTAATCTTTAACCGGCATTCTGTTCGTCCCTCCCAGGCAGCACATCTACAAAGCACCCGTTACTGCCGTCTCAGGTTGAGGTGTTCTGGTCCAGTCCGGTGTTCCTCTACCCACAGTTGCTGCCGTGTCGACGGTTATTGACACAGGAGGAAGCCAGAGACAGCCGCCTTACTTTCACTACCGGGGAGGACAAGTATGCATTTGTGTTCATAAGTTTTCTTTGTATAATACTTGATGGCCATGGTTTTGCACTTTGATGGTTGAAACCTAACCTATTGTTAGAGTTGCTTCCCTTTGCCGTGCCAGGATCTCCTTGTTCCCTTTGTCTGTCAGCATCTCATCGGAACTCTATGGTTTCACCACATTAAGGTGACATGCTGTATACTGTCTAGAGCAATGTTAAACCCAAGTCTTTCATTCACTCTCTTGACTATGTAGTGATGGCATTATAATAATGTGTATTATTGGACACACCTTCAAGATTAAGTTCTTCCTTCTAGTCATAGTGATTTATTTACTTTTGGTCAGTAGGAGTAAGACCAGTTTCTAAATCTGGATGAAGGGCATCAACACAATCAATTACAATTCTTGTATTCAGTGTAAACTGAAATTGGTTGATCAGATTATCTGTCTGCCTCCCCAGCTTGATAGCCCTGGGTCTCGAGCAGTTCCAGCATCTGAAGAACCCTCGCAGTCTCCTTCAAAAGTACCTGCTACCAGCCAAAACCATCAAGCAGATCAACCTCAGAATCAAGAATATGTCCAGCCAGAGGTCTCCAGACAATCCAATCAAGGTAGAGTTGTCTCCCCTTGTCATTACCCGCCAAGCTCCTCGCAGCGATAGCCCGTTCGCGGAGCTCTCTATATTATCGCTGCCACCAGTCAAAACTCCCCACTGTGATAGGTGGCCCCAACCATGCTTGGAGTTGAACTCGCAGCCGAATGACCGTTATGTTTACAAACAAGTGACAACGGTCGTGATGCCGATTACACTTACCCCTGCTAAATTACTTTCTTTGTTTGTCAATTTGAATTTCTATTTCATTAAAACTATCATGTTATTGATATAGTAAGAATGTAAGGGAGAAGTTGGTTGATTTTCCAATCTCGAACCAATCTGATTATACAAACAACAAAGTAAATTCATCTGGAAAACATGGTCAGTCGTAAAACTTTTCAAAATTCACTATGACGGCATTCCCAAAGACATAAACAAAAGTATAAACATTAATACATTTGGGGTAAGAGGGCAAATTTCAAGATTCCTGCAATGGCCACGCCCACACTGGTGGCAGCAATGTTACCAAGAGTGTAACGAAGGTGTCACACGCTGTGCAGGAGCTTATTCCCGCATGGACAAATGATTGTCATTGCATATGATGCCAGACACTTCATATAGATTTTCACATGTGCTTTGTTTTTTGTAGTTTTATATTCTTTCTCCCTACAGTATTTCCGGCAAAATAAAAACATGATGGCAAAGATGCTGGTTGTGGAAGCCTTCTCCCCAGACCAAATGGTGGCTTTACAAGACCAGGATGACAGTGTTCTACCTATCTGGGCCAAGGTTTGGGCTTATCTACAGCCTGTTATTATTTCGAAGTCAACTTAAAGTGTTTACATATACACCTGTTTTACCCTTTATGTTACACAAAATATGTTACCATGACGATTACTGTCATGAAACTGTTTTTATGGTAGAATTTTACCGTGTTAACTGTGTTTTTTCACAGTGGACAGAAAATATTTTTTTCCCTTTGTTTCATCCTTAAATTAAAAGAATTTATGACACTTGGATGCCTCTCTTTAAGATGAAGTCTTATGTATTGTAGAAAAAACGGGCCAAAGAGACAGCACTTGCTGTCAAGGAGAAGAAGAAGCAAGAGAAGAAGAGCAGTGAGAGGAAGAGATCGTCAAGTCTGAGTACTCCATTGGACTTAGCGGACATAAACAATCAACTCGAGGTAAATGGTTTCAGATAATACTTTTTACAAGTCTGTAAGGATGTGCCCTTGTGGCTACATCTATGTTACCATGATTCAGTGCTCCAAAATACGGCATGGCGTTCTCCTCAGTTGTTAGGGAAGTAACCTGAGAGTGTTGTGTCTGTCAGGTGGATGTCACATGGTCTCCCAGCAAGAAGCACCGCTCAGCACCAGTTTCACCCGCTGATAATGAGGACGGAGACAGTGGTGCAAAGAGGTAAGGCGCTTGATTACAAATTGCTTTGGTTACAGATAAAGAAAATATCGCAAATGTCTTCTGTCTTGTCTGGATACTATTTTCAATAAAGAGAAAAAAATTGTTTCATTAGATCATTTTGAGGAAGTATTTTTTTAAATTGATTATCGTGTTTACCAATGATTTTATAAACAAAGTTGTTCAAAAAAGAGGCCTCTATTTTAAAGTAAACAAACAAGATGTTTAGGCTACATGTTTCATTGTGAGACTCACCACAAGTGTGCCAAGTCCATGAAGGCCTTGGCGAATAACGAATGTTATAAATCTTGGTTGCTCAGTTGAACCTATGTCAATTCCCTGATACATTAATGATTGCAAACAATTCTTGAGAAAATTCATAATATGCCAACCTTTTAAATTACACTGAATATAACAATCGACCATGCATGTACAAATTCAGAACCACCCTTTCAGACGCTGTGTAGAAGACACTTACCCTCATCTGACGTATAACTTCCCACCAAAGACGCCAGTTGGCAAACCTATCATCACACCAGAGGGCATCTTCATCCCCTTCAAGGTAGTGCCCCAAGGTACCTCAGTATCAACACCATCGACACCATCCTCAACATTTCCTAACCCACAACTATCTCTCCCTACAAGTATTTCTACCGATTTTAATTCCCTGCGTGGGTCCATTCGAGTGATTCCTGGTACCAAACCAGGGGAATCCCCTCAGATTTTATCGTCTCTGATAGCGATTCCTGGGAAGCCAGTTCAGCTCTTCTGTGGCCCGGACACAGGGACCTCTGCTGTTGAGGGCTCAGAAGGACAAGACAGAGGTCACTACCAAGAACAGACCTCTGATCTCAAAAAGACATCTGTGTCAAACCAGGGTCGAGCAGTTGATGTGACGGAGTCTGTTGAGGTGGTGAGTGGGGATGTTTGTGAACAGACTGAGGTGTATGAATCTGGAAGTCCTTCATTAACATCTGCTGCACGTGAAAGTGTTTTGGTTGATGAAGAGATGTCCTTTGAATGTAACACTGATGCTGTGGATACAGTGAAGACACAGTCGGTTGAGGGGGCTGATCATTGTCAAGTAGAGACTAGCAGCAGGGCTTGTGGTGTTAGCAAAGGACACACAGCTGATGGCACAAGAAAAATGGCTTCTGAAATGAGCCATTTGAACTTGTTGAACATTAATAAAGACAGAAGCCAGACGTGTCCGACAGTTATGGAGTTTGATGATACTGATAATCCTCTGGTAAAATGTCCGACAGGTACGGAGTCTGACATGACTAACAATCCCCATGTAACATCTGCAGCAGCTATGGAGTCGGGTGTTGCTGAAAATTGTGGTGTAACATGTCCCACAGTTGTGGAGATGGATGTGGATGATAATGCTCAAGTAACTCTGAGAAACCTTCCAGAAGATCCAGGGTTAAGTTCAGGCCATGATAACACTGTGGTCTCCGACAATAATCAAAATAATGGTGTAGTGCAGCCAAGCTTGTCAGGAACAGCAGTTGATGAAGCTGAACATGGCGCCCAGCAGCTCCAGTCTGATAATGCTACAGATCACACACAAGATGTTTCAGACTCGTTTGATGCCTTGGCAGAGGGTACTCTTGTTGAAGCATCCTTATCGAATGACATATCACACCAAGCTAGTCAAGCTGTGGCCACAAGCATGAAGGAATCACAGAGGGAAAGTGTTGTGAACTTGAGTTTGGAGGTTGCTGCTAGTGCAGTGATATCTGAGAAGCAGAATGAAGCAGACGTCAATACTTCAATAGCTTCTGCTGTGATTTTGGACAGTACTCAACCTCAGCTTAGTGAAGGAGATATCTGTGAAGTGAGAGTTGCAGACGTCAAGGAAGTGAGTGGTGCAGACGTCAAGGAAGTGACTGTTTCAGATGTCAATGAAGTGACTGTTGCAGACGTCAAGGAAGTCAGTGTTGCAGACGTCAATGAAGTGAGTGTTGCAGACGTCAATGAAGTGAGTGTTGCAGATGTCAAGGAAGTGACTGTTGCAGACGTCAAGGAAGTCAGTGTTGCAGACGTCAATGAAGTCGGTGTTGCAGACGTCAATGAAGTGAGTGTTGCAGACGTCGAAGAAGTGATTGGTGCAGACGTCAATGAAGTGAGTGTTGCAGACGTCAATGAAGTGAGTGTTGCAGACGTCGAAGAAGTGATTGGTGCAGACGTCAATGAAGTGAGTGTTGCAGACGTCAATGAAGTGAGTGTTGCAGACGTCGAGGAAGTGATTGGTGCAGACGTCAATGAAGTGAGTGTTGCAGACGTCGAGGAAGTGAGTGGTGTAGACGTCAAGGAAGTGAGTGGTGCAGACGTCAAGGAAGTGAGTGTTGCAGACGTCAAGGAAGTGAGTGGTGCAGACGTCAAGGAAGTGAGTGGTGCAGACGTCAAGGAAGTGAGTGGTGTAGACGTCAAGGAAGTGAGTGTTGCAGACGTCAAGGAAGTGAGTGTTGCAGACGTCGAGGAAGTCAGTGGTGCAGACGTCAAGGAAGTGAGTGTTGCAGACGTCGAGGAAGTGAGTGGTGCAGACGTCAAGGAAGTGAGTGTTGCAGACGTCAAGGAAGTGAGTGTTGCAGATGTCAAGGAAGTCAGTGTTGGACAAGTCCAGGAAGTCGGTGTTGCAGATGCTCCAGCTCATTCAGGTGAGGACAGGGCACCTGTAGTATTAAGTGCTGTCAGTATTCATGGGGTTGTGCCAGACCAGGTGTTTGAGATCACATCAGGTTCCGAGAAAATGGACCAATCCATCAGCAGCTCTGATCAAACTTCAGTTGGTTACAAAGATTCTAAGGAGCCTGTAACAACTAGTTCAGAAGAGCTTGAAACAAGCTCAGAACAGAAACAAGAAGTTGTTATGGGCATGTCTGGAGATGCAAGTAACCATGGCAACACTCCCAAAGCATCTGGTCCAGCTGCAGATGAGCTCTCACCTGAAGGTCCCCCCTCCTTCTCCAGTACGCCCAATGTGACCCCATTAGAGATCATTGCAGCCTTCTGCCCCTACTACTCTCCTGCATCTACCTCCAAGACTGCTCAACAGAGTCGCTTAGAAAGGACTCCACCAAAGAGGCAGTCTGAAATAGGCTTCCGTGAACTGAAACCAAAACCGCTGTGTAAGCTGAATGAGCCTGAGGGTGACCTGCCCATGCCAGTTTCTCCTTTCCTCCCAAAGATAGTCTCAAAAAGTCCCAAGAATAAGAGAGTTGTGGTGGGAAACAGGACAATTCTACCGAAAGCATTTGTGTTGGATACCAAAGAATCACCGACAAAGAGGGCAGCTAGGAGCTTACGGAAACGAGCTCAGATGATTTGTCAGAGAACTAGCCCCTGTAAACTTCTCCCTCAGACTGACCTGCAGAGGATTCAGAGATTGCAGCTTTGCCCTCTCAGCAAATCTTTATCAAATATCGGGCGGTCAAAACGAAAGCAGGCGACTCCAGTGCGTAAGCTGCTGCATAACTCTCTGAAACGTTCCAACAGTGAGAGTGATGATTTATCCGAAACAGACGAAGGCAGACGATCAGAGGATAGTCCTAGACTGAGGATAGGCCCTAAACGGAAAATGTCTGATGTTGACGGGAAGCAGGAAGAGAGTGATGGTGGTCAGAGCGAGATGGAGGATGCAGTGTTGTCACAGGAAGACAGCCAGAATGAGGATGAGGCGGAGGACGGACAGACGGCAGATAAGAACCATCTTGATATGCTGATGACCGCTAGCACTACACTCAGGTAGGCTGGATGTCATTAGTCCAAAGAATTTTGTTCAAAGTTTGAATATTTATAGGTCTTTCTCATTTTCATAATTTTAGAGGAGGTTTGCACCTGTGACATGGTTTTGCATATGATAATTTTCTGTTGAGGGTAGGGTCAGGTCAATTGTAAAGTCATTCACTTGTCATACACCCTTGAAGATCCGGGTTAAAATAGGTCTTCAGCAACGCATGCTTGCTGTAGAAGGTGACTATGCTTGTCGTAAGTGGCGACTAACAGGATCGGGTGGTCAGGCTTGTTGACTGATGCATGTCATCCTATCCCAATTGCTTGGATTGATGCTCATGATATCAATCACTTGATTGTCTGGTCCAGGCTTGATTATTTACAGACCACCGTCATATAGCTGGACTATTGTCGAGTGGGGCGTTAAACAACAAACAAACAAACTTGTTGTGCTGATATCTAAAATGGGCCATGTCAAGTGGAGTATTTCTGAAAGTGGCTTAAAGCCGTTCATTCACTCCCTGAACTAATTCACAGTGACAATAGGACAGTTAGCAAACTTCTTGGATATCATTATTGGGCAATAATGTTTTGTTTGTATGGAATACTTATCATGCTGACATCTTTAAAACATGTTTATGAGTGCTCACTAAATGTGCTGAAGGTTATAGTGCATGTAGCATAAGCAGACGCCTCAATTTTAGTGGAATTACTCTGATATCAGACCTAACCATGATAACCATGATAACTAAGGAAGTTGACATCAGAAACTTTAAGAAAGTAAATTACCTCAATTTTCATATGATTCTGAGCTCACAGTTTGTATCTAGAGTTGTTTCCCTTGGGTCTTTCAGGTTGTTGTGTGATCAGCGTGACCTCTCCATATGCCATGTATTCATCGTATAAATTAGTGAGATAGTCTGATTTCATTCTCCATGTTAAGTTTGTATCCAGAGTTTTTTCCCTTGGGTCTTTTCAGACTGGTTGTCTGTTGCTATAGTTTAGAGAGATGGGCTCCATGTTAAAAGTCACTGCTGAGTTTTAGATTAACCAATCAAAGATTCCTCATCCATTTCAACATTAATTCATTATGTAAACGTATTTTCTAATGGAATTCCACACATTGTGTTGTTTAGGTTTGACCACAAGAAAAACCGAGAGAGGAGCAAGAGCAAGAAGAAGAAGGAACAAACGCTGGCCATGTTGGCGCCAGATCTCTTGGAGATGGATCCAAGGGTTAGTGTTGCCATGGTTACAATGCATTTGCTCGCTAACCTTATTAGCTGTCCACTGGTTTCAAGAGGGACATAGGTTGATGTACCCTCAATGTTAGATCATGTTCCCTAATACCCTCTATGTTAGATCATGTTCCCTGATACCCTCTATGTTAGTTCATGTTCCCTGATACCCTCTATGTTAGTTCATGTTCCCTGATACCCTCTATGTTAGTTTATGTTCCCTGATACCCTCTATGTTAGTTCATGTTCCCTGATCATGCTGATAACCTCTATGTTAGTTCATGTTCCCTGATACCCTCTATGTTAGTTCATGTTCCCTGATACCCTCTATGTTAGTTCATGTTCCCTGATACCTCTATGTTAGTTCATGTTCCCTGATACCCTCTATGTTAGTTCATGTTCCCTAATACTCTCTTTGTTAGTTTATGTTCCCTGATACCCTCTATGTTAGTTCATGTTCCCTAATACCCTCTATGTTAGTTCATGTTCCTCGATACCCTCTCTGTTAGTTCACGTTCCCCGATACCCTCTATGTTAGTTTACGTTCCCCGATACCCTCTATGTTAGTTCATGTTCCTCGATACCCTCTATGTTAGTTCATGTTCCCTGATACCCTCTATGTAAGTTTATGTTCCCTGATACCCTCTATGTTAGTTCATGTTCCCTGATACCCTCTATGTTAGTTCATGTTCCCTGATACCTCTATGTTAGTTCATGTTCCCTGATACCCTCTATGTTAGTTCATGTTCCCTAATACCCTCTATGTTAGTTTATGTTCCCCGATACCCTCTATGTTAGTTCATGTTCCCTGATACCCTCTATGTTAGTTCATGTTCCCCGATACCCATTATGTTAGTTCATGTTCCCCGATACCCTCTATGTTAGTTCATGTTCCCTGATACCCTCTATGTTAGTTCATGTTCCCCGATACCCTCTATGTTAGTTCATGTTCCTCGATACCCTCTCTGTTAGTTCACATTCCCGATACCCTCTATGTTAGTTTACGTTCCCCGATACCCTCTATGTTAGTTCATGTTCCTCGATACCCTCTATGTTAGTTCATGTTCCCTGATACCCTCTATGTTAGTTCATGTTCCCCGATACCCTCTTTGTTAGATCATGTTCCCTAATACCCTCTATGTTAGATCATGTTCCCTGATACCCTCTATGTTAGTTCATGTTCCCTGATACCCTCTATGTTAGTTCATGTTCCCTGATACCCTCTATGTTAGTTTATGTTCCCTGATACCCTCTATGTTAGTTCATGTTCCCTGATCATGCTGATAACCTCTATGTTAGTTCATGTTCCCTGATACCCTCTATGTTAGTTTATGTTCCCCGATACCCATTATGTTAGTTCATGTTCCCCGATACCCTCTATGTTAGTTCATGTTCCCTAATACCCTCTATGTTAGTTCATGTTCCCCGATACCCTCTATGTTAGTTCATGTTCCCCGATACCCTCTATGTTAGTTCATGTTCCCTGATACCCTCTATGTTAGTTTATGTTCCCCGATACCCATTATGTTAGTTCATGTTCCCCGATACCCTCTATGTTAGTTCATGTTCCCTAATACCCTCTATGTTAGTTCATGTTCCCCGATACCCTCTATGTTAGTTCATGTTCCCTAATACCCTCTATGTTAGGTTATGTTCTCAATACCCATTATGTTAGTTTATGTCCTCGATACCCTCTATGTTAGGTTATGTTCTCGATACCCTCTATGTTAGTTTATGTCCTCGAGCACGAAGGGCGAGGGAAACAGTAATAAACATAGATGCTACATCAATCCATGTCACCTCAGGGACCGGTGGACAACAAATTTAACTTGCCACAAACCTAATTATGTTGCAGGTGTGTGTTATGTACCGATATGCATGCTTAGGAACAATTCAGTAAGAATATCAGTTACCACAGAATTTCCCTTGGTCTTTTTCGTTAGGAAAATATGGTAAATATCCATAGAATGGTGTCTTACATCATTAATTCAAGATACAAAGTTGTGGTTGGCATGTTGCAAATGTCATGCCAACGATTCGGCAGTTTGAATGGGAAACAAGAAATGTAGCTAACATGCATTGAAAATAATGGGTCTCAGTCAATCAGAATCTGACATCCATGTGCGAGGTAAGAGAATAACTCATGAAAATCATGGTATCGAAAGCTAAAATCATGAAAACGTCCCGATGATATATTTGTCTCAAGCAATGTCACTGACAGTTTTCTCGATGCCAGGATGCACTGATCTGTGGTTTGAATCCCAATTTGCCACAAATCTGAACCTTTGTCACCACCATACCCTTGTTGAGTTATAATGGCCTGCAATCTGCATCTGTTGATAGAGGTGATAGGTGATATAGATGTAAAGAAAACCTCTCAGCCTTTTTGTCCTGATCACATACTCTGGTATTTTGAGATAACTCCAGCACAACTTCTGTCTGATCTGAGGGTATTCTAAAATATTCCTGAACACACTTAACAATGCTTAATGCTAATCAAAATACTCAGGATATTTGTCTCTCCTTGTCAAAAAACATGTTTATCTCATCTTGTCAGGTCCCAAATTGAGATAATCATGTCATTTGACAAGAAATACAACCATAGTGTCTTTCAGGCAGGCTTAAAGTATTTCCAGTTTTATTCTTGAGTGAGATATTGATTGTATACTCAAATGGGTTATTTTTAAAGAACTCATTGTTTCATCACTAAATACAAAATGAACATATTCCTCATGTATAGAAAGACGAGAAGGACACGGCGTTCGCCCAGGCGTACCTGGACAGGGTTCGTGATGGTCTGAGTGGGAACCTGCAGGTGTACGAGGAGTTCCTCACACTGATGTACAACGTAGGGAAGGATGGACTCTCAGCTATCGAGGTGAGTATCAGTAGGCTTCCTTGAACAGCGGTAGAAACTAACAGTTTCAGTCCACTAGTCCTTATAATGATAGCATATAGCAAAACCTTTAAAAATGTCAAAATTCTACTAGTCCTTAGGATACCTTTACTATTGGGCAGTTTGGCAAGGACTATAGGACTAGTGCCAATTTCTAACCCTGTTGAAGCTTTAATAGTACTAAATCAATTTATCATCAGAATTACAAGAAGAAAATTTTGCCATCTGCTCATCAACAGATTGGATCAGTGGTATGTCTTAAACACAACTTTCTTTTGTTAAGTAGATATTTATGTGACTGGTATTTCTTTTAATTTCTTCATACTTTTCACTGCTTACACTTTTAGATCTCTGTGCATTTTGTCTGATTCGCATTACAGTTGTCCTGACCAACATGAGATGTAAACCAACATGTTTATTTACTCATAGATTATAGACAAAGTTTATCTCAGAAAAACTTGATAAAATGAAAAGACGTTCACAAAGATTTTGATATCTTGAATGTACAGTAAAGTGACAACAGTTTTTTATAAATACTAAATACCGAGATTACAAATATAATGACAAAAAGAATGAATATTTTAAATGAAATTGTGTGCTCAGTCTTCACAATAAAAAATAATCCCCAAAATGTTCTGATCCCTTAATTCTTTTGTTCACTATATACATAATCTCAGATCAAGACATATATCAGATGTATGACAGTATGAAATACTTTGTCAATATCAAGTAAACAACTCAAAGTATGTGCCATGAATCTTACGTTTATTCTGGTAAAAGTCATTGCTTTGATGTAGATGCCTTGATAGCAGTGTGAACAGTAGGGCGATAACTGTGCCATTTTCAGTCACTGCAGTGTGATCATCTGTCTTTGTTCATCTGGTTTGCCCATGATACAGGAGTAGAAAATAAGTTCATTGATATCTTTGTACTGTGTCCTGACCTTTCTTAACAGTAAGACTTCGCTGAATATATTTTGTGGAAAAAAAAACAACATGAATCAGGCTTTATGTAACAAGTCTCTGTCAGGATCGAGGGACCCGTGAAGATCCGGGTTAGAATAGGTCTTCAGCAACCCATGGGACAAAGGCGACTATGCTTGTCATAAGAGGCGACTAACAGGATCAGGTAGTCAGGCTCACTGACTTAGCTGATGCATGTCATCGTATCCCAATTGCGTGGATCGATGCTCATTATATCAATCAGTGGATTGTCTGTCCAGACTCGATTATTTACAGACCTCCATCATGTAGCTGGAATATTGCTGAGTGCGGTGTTAAACAACAAACAAACAGGATCAAGGTCTCATTCCACAGTAATCTTACTGCTCTGGTGCTGTAACCCACATTACATTGTCTCACCACAGTAAAGTAGTTCTGAGTTCGGTGGTGTCCTTGGCAAATGTCACCTTGATGATGTTGGAGATTTTATGAATGTTTCAGGTGAACCTGATTTTGCACTTGATCACCTTTTCATCACATGTCTGTATCCTTGTGTTATGATCCAGTGTAACGGTTGGGTGGAGAATATTTGTCACCTTGATCATATTGAGTTTGTGAGTGCTTCTAGTGTGTCTGATTTTTTGCACCTGATCACCTTTTGGTCACATTTGTTGTCATCCAGTTGGGTTGAACAAATATTTGTCACCTTGATCATATTGGAGATTTTATAAGTGCTTCTAGTGAAGCTGATTTCACACTTGATCCCCTTTTATGTCCCATGTGTTTAACTTTATGGTTCACTGACTTGAGGATCCCTAATGGTTGTGATTGAGTCAGGCATTGACTTCATGACCAAGTCAGTGCAAGTCGAGTTCCTTCTGACACCATCCCCCATCTCAATCTGCAGTGAGGCTATTCTTCTTCGTTGTTTCCTGTGAGTGCACACATATATGAGTCGTTTCAACTCGCTGCGGAACTTCTGTCCATTGATGCAGTACAGTAAGAAGTTTATGGCATGGTTGCCATACGTTAAGAAGTTCATCACCGAAGCCGTCAGCGTGTACTTCGATAGTAGATGGAAGTCAACCAAAGGGCCATCGTAGAAGTCGAAAGTGTACGGCTTTATGATAATTAGAGCAGCTTTTGGTGCAGAGGCCACAAGGAAGGTCAAGGACACTGACAGAAGCATCACCGTTAGACGTGAGTTTGAACGGATGGTAAAGGTATTTGTGTTATTCAGTGATGATGCTTGAAGAGTTTGTTGTCGCTTAATGGCTTTCCTGCTGTCGAGGATGATAAGGATGTTGAACACAAGCAGAACGATGAAGGGAATGAAGGAGTACAAGGCTGCATCTATCCATGGAAACACATAATCATTGAATCGGATGTATTCTTCCTGAGAGCTGCAGTATCCCCTATCACTGATGGTCACTGTTGCAAAGAAGTGAGCGTTGATCCCCACGAAAATCACTCCGAGAAAAATGGACACAACTTTAGCTCGGGGGATAGTTGCATGTTTAGTTACAGTGAATGGAAAGTGTATGGCAATGTAGCGTTCCACTGTCATGGCAACCAGTATCCAAGCTGCAAAGTCAAAACTCCAGTACGTGAGAAAGTTGAATATTTTGCAAGCTGCTGGACTCAGTATGAGAGCATCCCATCCAGTGAGGTAAGCGAACCACTTCCGGAGACAACCGAAATACAGAACCATAGTATCGGCAACTGCCAACACGGCCATGTAGTAGCAGGTGGACGATCTCAGCATCGTTTTCCTAGTCATCACAATAAAACTTAGCACATTGCCTATAGTTCCAAGCACAACAAGAATAGGGTAACAGTAGATACCAAGGTATCTCGACCATCGGTACTCTACATACGAGTTGAGAATAGTTTCCAGATCAAAGGATGGCATTGGTGGACGAATACCTCCATCTGTGCCATTGAGAGTTGAGTTTGTACCGTTCTCCGTCATGTCCAAATCAAACATTACTGTTGTCATTTCTTGTGTTGAGTTCCCTGCCATTGTTGAGTTGACACGATAGCTCACGTTTATGATTGGATGGTGGAAATGGTGGCACCGATTTTACCCAGTATCAAGATGTGTATGGACGTGATCCAAGACATCAAGATGATCACAAACGTCTCTCTGGTTCATAATCCTCCTGGATATACACATTAACACGAAACACAGATCGCCACTCCTTGAGAACATACAGCATACAAGCTCTGTGAGTTATGTAAGCGACTACTCGTACTCACAGCTAGAGATTTGACTGTCTCCGAGCGTTATGTCTGTATGGAGCAACATCGTGAGGACTGGCAGGTGAAAGACAGCTGGCGTGAGTGGTCTCCTCACTGTTCACGTGGCTAGGTCAGGAGGAGAGTTAACCCATCAACTCCCACCACCTAGGCAGGAAGCACCTGCTCAAGCTGAAGCCATTTACCTTGGTGCAGCAGCATTAGAAATTGGCACTAGTCCTGTAGTCGTTGCCAAACTGCTCAATAATTAGAAATTTGCCCTTTTTAAGGGTTAGCTATATGTTTTCTTTATAAGGACTAGTGGACTAAAACTGTTAGTTTCTATCGCTGTGCAACATGTCAGACAGCCATTTAGGGGTCTAATGGAATAAAGAAGTTGTCATCCATAAAGTATCTAGTCTTTACTGCTACTTACCACCTTCTTCAAATCAAACAGCTCATGTAGGGGTGTATGTTGATTATTAAACGTTTGGTAGCGGTTTTGTGATAATTTGGCTTTGGATTGCTAGATATTGCAGTACATTGCAAGGTTTAAAAATTAATGAGGATCTGGATTTTGCTGCTACAGTCATAGAATTTGAATCAGGGGAAACCCCAATTTTTATGTTGCCAACCATAACATTTTTTCAGTTGTATTTTCCGTTTGCGACAAACAAAAGCATTCATGGAAATATATATGTAACTTTACAGTCGATCTCCATCATAGTTGCAGACTTTCTGAAAAATTAGAATAAAATAAGAGCCTACCTATCGATATGATCTACTCTCTTTTGAAATTAATGTAATCGGAGCCTCAACATTATTTATATTAGGCCTAATCATGATGTGTTGAACATACATAATTAATTATTAATGGTAACCATGGCATAAGTAGTTCTTATCAAAACTTGATGACATACTTGGTTCACATTGAATCAGCCGAGTCATTGCAGTATTTTGGGACCTCAAAAGTGTTAAAGTCAGAAGTGGCTTAAGGTTTGTGTGTCATAGGAACCAGATGGAGCATAAAACAGAATGTGACAGACAGCAAGTGGTCCACTTGTTCAATGCTGACTAATAATACAGCGTGGCCCACTTGATATCAGCAGTATCAGTAAATATGCTTTCTTCCCATCTTGGTTTTGTTGACACAATTATTTATGACTGTTTGAGAACCCTTCATGGGCTGGTTGGGTCAGTTATACTATAACTGGTGAGAGCCAAGTTCCACCTGTCCAGTCAGCTGATGTGGAGTGGCATTATGCTGTAATTAGGTCACAAATATGTTTTAGTATGAAAAGTTAAAGGACATGGTCTGAAAAACTCCCATATCATTGGCCCTCAAGATCAGGAGATTTGGCCATATGAATTAGAATTGAAGTTGTTACTTTTCACAATTGTTAGGGACTTTAAACAATGCGTAATGTATTGGTTAGGCGTAACTTAAATATTTGACATTTCCAGTTGAAGAAAGCTCTTATCACATGCTTATCTTACCACTGCGCCAACCTCTTCCTTTGTTTGTGGTACAAGTGGAATTGAACACAGAAATTCTATTGATTAGAATATGTAGAAATCACTGGCATATTTTCATGTAAAAGAAAAAGTAGTTTTGTCTGAAATTTAGGAAGTTCTTGTTTAAAGTGTATGGACAAAAGACAGCTTCTGTTCAACTTCATGTTGGTAATTTGTACATCCCATATTCTCCTCATGACAGTTGTTGTCATCATATTGTTTTCAACAAATTTGGTTTTATATCCAATTTGATAAGTTTTTGTTGTCGTTTCTTCTACAAGAAGGAATACTCAGAAATAAAGAAACATGGTGGAAGGCCGGTGCAGTGAGGAATGGTTCTGCAAGGTGCATTTTTATCCCCCACATTGAAGTGTAGCAGAGGATATAGGAATGGAGTTTGTCCATTCTCAAATGGGACAAAGTGTCTCAAAAACTATTTAAGTTAGAGAAATGAAATTTTACACATTGATATTACTGGTTTGATAGTTGGTGTCTTAAATTCATTTTTTACAGAGTTTGGCCCTTGCTCCGTTCTTTTTAATTTCGTGCATTGGGCGTCTCAGAAACTACTGAAATTACATGAATGAAAGTTTGCATGCTTATATATTAGAGATACTTGCCAAGACAGAGTTCGAAAATTGGTGGTGTAAATTATGCCGAGTTATGGCCCTTGCTCTGTGCTTTTCAACTAAAGTGCATAGTGTCTGCAATGGGGACTCGTTTTTTAGAAACAACTGAAGTTAGCTTGTCTAAGAGATACTTATCAAGACTGAGTTCGAGAATTGTGCCATAAATCATTTTTTCCAGAGAAGGTGCCTTTTGTGTGTATTGATTTTACATTTAGTCATTTTTTCTGATGACAAAAATCAACCCTATTGCCTATCTATTCTTCAGGCTTTATAGGACTCTTTAGAGTGTAATGTGCTCAATGGTGGGGGATAGCAGTAACATTTCAGTCTCAACCAATAAAAGCTGAATCAAATGTGTTGTAACTTGGATATTAACTTAACATTATTATATTTAGCAGCTGACTTGTCAGTTATACTGCTCATATCTCGTAAATCAAAGGGTCGAGGTCGCCATGGTAGCCATGGTAAACGTTGAGCATCCTAGTGTTTCTCTATTAGATTTCCAATATCTCGATGACAGGGATGTGTTTAGATTAGAATTTGAGATTGCCATTGCCATAACTTATGTATCTGCCAATCCCAGGGCATTGTATCAAGGGTTTGCCTCGCTGTTATATCTCCATGTACTATCACATTATATCCCATGTATCTGTCCATTGAGGGTCTTTGTATCCAGGTTTGCCTGTATCCTTTGTTGTATCCAATATACCTGTCCATCAGGGTCGTATCAAGGGTTTGCCTCCTCATTATATCCATGTACTTCCTCATTATATCCCCAGTACTTCCTCATTATATCCCCAGTACTTCCTCATTATATCCCCAGTACTTCCTCATTATATCCCCAGTACTTCCTCATTATATCCCCAGTACTTCTCCTAGTGCTTCCTCATTATATCCCCATTATATCCCTAGTACTTCCTCATTATATCCCCAGTACTTCCCCTAGTGCTTCCTCATTATATCCCCATCATATCCCTAGTATTTCCTCATTATATCCCCAGTACTTCCCCAGTACTTCCTCATTATATCCCCAGTACTTCCCCAGTACTTCCCCTAGTGCTTCCTCATTATATCCCCATTATATCCCTAGTACTTCCTCATTATATCCCCAGTACTTCCCCTAGTACTTCCTCATTATTTCCATGCACTTCCTCATTATATCCCCAGTACTTCCTCATTATATCCCTAGTACTTCCCCTAGTACTTCCTCATTATACAGCATTAGAAATTAGAACTAGTCCTGTAGTCCTTACCAAACTGCCCAAAAGTAAAGGTATCCTAAGGACTAGTAGAAATTGGCCCATTTTAAGGGTTTTCCTATATGTTATCATTATAAGGACTAGTGGATAATAACTGTTAGTTTCTAACCCTGTTATATCCATGTACTTCCTCATTATATTCCCAGTACTTCCTCATTATATCCCCAGTACTTCCTCATTATATCCCATGTACCTGTCCTGTCGTATCCAGGGTTGCCTGTATCCATTGTTATATACGATGTACCTGTCCATTGAGGGTCGTTGTATCCAGGGTTGCCTATACCCTTCGTTACATCCGATGTACCTGTCCATTGAGGGACATTGTGTCCAGGGTTGCCGGTATCCTTCGTTACATCCGATGTACCTGTCCATTGAGGGACGTTGTATCCAGGGTTGCCTATACCCTTCGTTACATCCGATGTACCTGTCCATTGAGGGACGTTGTGTCCAGGGTTGCCGGTATCCTTCGTTACATCCGATGTACCTGTCCATTGAGGGACGTTGTGTCCAGGGTTGCCGGTATCCTTCGTTACATCCGATGTACCTGTCCATTGAGGGACGTTGTGTCCAGGGTTGCCGGTATCCTTTGTTGTATCTGATGTACCTGTCCATCGAGGGTCATTGTATCCAGGGTTGCCCCTATCCTTTGTTGTATCCGATGTACCTGTCCATCGAGGGTCGTATCCAGGGTTGCCTGTATCTTTTGTTATATCCGATGTACCTGTCCATCTGGGGTCGTTGTATCAAGGGTTGCCTGTATCCTTTGTTACATCCGATGTACCTGTCCATCGAGGGTCGTATCCAGGGTTGCCCTATCCTTTGTTATATCCGATGTACCTGTCCATCGAGGGTTGTTTTATCCAGGGTTGCCTGTATCCTTCATTAAATCGGATGTACTTGTCCATCGAGGGTCATTGTATCCAGGGTTACCCTATCCTTTGTTATATCCGATGTACCTGTCCATCGAGGGTCGTACCCAGGGTTGCCTTATCCTTTGTTATATCCGATGTACCTGTCCATCGAGGGTCGTATCCAGGGTTGCCCTATCCTTTGTTATATCCGATGTACCTGTCCATCGACGGTCGTATCCAGGGTTGCCCCATCCTTTGTTATATCCGATATACCTGTCCATCGAGGGTCATTGTATCCAGGGTTGCCTTATCCTTTGTTTTATCCGATGTACCTGTCCATCGAGGGTCGTATCCAGGGTTGCCATATCCTTTGTTATATCCGTTGTACCTGTCCATCGAGGGTCGTATCCAGGGTTGCCTGTATCCTTTGTTATATCTGATGTACCTGTCCATCGAGGGTCGTATCCAGGGTTGCCCCATCCTTTGTTATATCCAATGTACCTGTCCATCGAGGGTCATTGTATCCAGGGTTGCCTGTATCCTTTGTTATATCCGATGTACCTGTCCATCGAGGGTCGTATCCAGGGTTGCCATATCCTTTGTTATATCCGATGTACCTGTCCATCGAGGGTCGTTGTATCCAGGGTTGCCTGTATCCTTTGTTATATCCGATGTACCTGTCCATCGAGGGTCGTATCCAGGGTTGCCCTATCCTTTGTTATATCCGATGTACCTGTCCATCGAGGGTTGTATCCAGGGTTGCCCTATCCTTTGTTATATCCGATGCACCTGTCCATCGAGGGTCGTTGTATCATGGGCTGCCCATATCTCTGTATGTGATAGCTGCTGCATGGTAATATGCTGTTCAAGTCTTTATCTCAATAAACGTTCTTATCAAGATGAGATGAAGTTTCTTAAGGCGTGTTAAGAATGTAATGGTAAAAATAGCCATGAATCATTTTTAGCTGACCTGATTTGAAGAGGCGGTTTTCTGTCGTACACTGTCTACATATTTGACTTCAAATTGCCTGAAGTCATGACAATATATTAATTTGATGACCAGGTTGACTATTATCACTATTTTGAAATTATAAAAAAATACCTCATTGAAAAAACTACTTTCTTTAAATTGACTGAAACTTTTGCAGGCTAACTTTTTCATGTAATCATGCTAATTGCAGGATATTTACAAGATATCACTACCTAAATGTTGTTTCCACCAGTGTATAAAATTCCCCAACATTTCAGTCAGAAAACCAGACAAGTTACCATGGTTACCAGACCAGATAAAATGTTGGTACCCTCCCATTAGTTACACACCCCATTTGTCACACACCTCAAAACAACATAGGTCATGGCTGAATGTTACCATGTTACCTAAGTATTAAAATGGACTGATCCAAGAAAAGTGGAAAAGTAATCTTGTACTTTTTAAACTTTAAGTACTTATATAAGATAATGTAGAAAAGTAATCTTGTACTTTATAAACATTACATACTTATATAAGATAAGAAAATCAATCTCGGACACCTCAGCCCGGTCAGCCCTCTCGATTCTCTGGATAACTTCAATGAAGCGGTAGATGTTCGGATGGTCATGGGGTAGTTCTCGATTGAGTCAGTTGTGAAATCCCTCTAGATCGTTGTTGGTGCGCGGTCCTGTTATCTAGTGATGGTTCCAAAGATGAAGGGGAAATCTGTCTTCGAAGTCAACCCAGTTCCCACTATATAGCCCATTTAAGTGTTGAGAAAGCCAGGTTTTATTGTCTTCCCCGTCGCTGAACAGAAGGAAGGGTTGGCCGTCCATGGCCTTTGTCCAATCCTCAGTCAGATCCACCTTAGCTCTGGCCTGTGGCAGCACTGGAATGGTCTTCTGACGATGCCTGTATAGTGAACTGCTCCCATTGGTGAAGGAGGGCAGTAGCACAGTAGTTGCCTGATCTTGTTGAGCACTTCCCTGGTTGTACAACTCATGCGTGTGGATTGTCTGGCCTCCTCCCACACTGTGTAACAACTGGGAATATAGAAGTGTGTGACAAATGGGACGTGTAACTAACTGGAGATAACCAAAATGTTGCCAGTGCAGAATTTTCTAGGCTAACAAACAAAAGTAACAAAAGAGTAAACCAAAGAATAGTACTGTTTAATGTTAGTTCTCAGAAGATAACAATAAAATGGTGGATTGGCAACTTAGTAACTTTAACTCCAGACCATCGCTCATGCAACTTTCGAAAACTGACCATCCGTCAGCAAAACAGAATATCTCGGACTGTCGGGGAGGCAGGTACTTTGAACACTGTTTCTACTTGTGTACGTCAATTTAAAATGCAAAGTGAAAATATAGATCCTTTGTACAAAATGGTGGTTTTCTCTCCTCCAGGTGTACAAGAGGCTGAGCCAGCTGTTGAAGGACTTCCCCGAGCTGCTGGGGGACTTCGCGGGGTTCCTCCTCCCGGAACAGGCCCTGATGTGTGGCTGCTTCATGCAGAACCAGGAGGTCACCAAGGCCAGGACACTCCTCAGGAAGCTGGAGGTACCCACAGCTAGATAGGAACATATTAGCATGATCATAAGGACATCCTACTGTTTGATGACAATTTATGTCTGGTGAAAGGATGGTAGTGCTGAATATTGAAAAAACAATTGTATTGCAATTTATAGTGATACAGGTATCTGTTTTAGGACATGTGTTGGGATATACTGGGAGCTAAGGTATTTGATCCTTTTTTTTATACATACAAAAGTAAATGTTACGTTGTTAAAGTCAGCATGGTCAGTTGCCACTGACATGGGAAAAAAGCACATCTGCATTGTGTCATTTTGTCAATCAATTTTGAAGGGAAACATCATTTGTGTATGAATTTCTGTGTAGATTTCAGGTTAAATGATTCAATTAATAATGAAACTTGTCATATATATGTTTTACCCAATATACTGGAACTCTGGACAAAATTGCAAGATGTATCATTTGAAAAGCTTATTGCGGTATACTGTTATATACTTTGTCCCCAACAACCTATGATGGTTGTAAGAGGCGAGCAATGGTTTGGTTGTCAGTCTTGAGGACTTGGTTGATCTCATGCCATTGTTGCTCATGATGTTAATCAATGGATTGTCAGTACAGACCCAATGAATTTCAGCCCGACATCATATAGGTTTAATATTGCTGAGTGAAAAGTAAAACAAGAAACAAAGCTTGTTGCCCACTCACTTCTTAATAGAAAGGGGGGCACGGGTGGCCCAGTCATCTTTGGCCCCCGATTCGCTGTGCAGAGTATATAAATGCATCAATGTGTCAAATCAACTCAACACATGCACTGTAGCTGTTCAGATTAGTGAATTGACTGAGATATTTGTTCCGCTGAAATTGTCTTCGGAAGTTATAGAAACGTCAACCTTCCCCTATGTTGTTGCCGACTGCATAGATTATGCAGATCAACTGGGTCAGATGTCAGAAGTGGAATCTGATTAGTCAATAGGAGGGACATAGAAGGGACATAACTTGTAATAGCCACTGATGTCGCAAAGATCGAGCCCAGAAATTTCAGCCTAGTGGAAACTGTACTTTTATAGTCAGTTAACACCGTTGAAGATGTTGACAGTAGAAAAGCATAAAGGAGATAGATAAAGGGCTATACCACATGTTGCAAACATTGCTGAACAAGGTTCATTACCTTATTATGAGCGCTAATTTATGCTTGTCGCATCAGGATTGAGCGGTCAGGCCCGCTGACTTGTTTCATGCATGTCTTGGTATCCCAATCGCATAGATCGATGCTAATGATGTCAGTCACTGGATTGTCTGGTCCAGATTTGATTATTTACAGACCCCGCTTAATAGCTGGAATAAGGTAAGGTATTGATGATGCGAAACACTGTGACTGTCTGCAGGTGAACTACGAGCAGCAGCCGCATCACTTCCAGCGAGTTCTCAAGACTCTGTCCCAGTGGTACCAGAACCCCAAGCGATCTCCCGACGATCTGCGAGACCTCATTAAGCCCCTCATTCGAGGAATGCCTCATCTTCAGGAGGAGTTCTCCGTGTTCTTCCCCGAAGACAAGCCACCAGACAGGTACTGTATCCATCTCCTCGTGAACACTAGGGGAGGTTAGTGTAGGTTAGACACATACTGTATCCATCTCCTCGTGAAGACTAGGGGTGTTTAGTGTAGGTTAGACATGTACTGGATCCATCTCCTCGTGAACACTAGGGGTGTTTAGTGTAGGTTAGACAGGTACTGTATCCATCTCCTCGTGAAGACTAGGGGTGTTTAGTGTAGGTTAGACATGTACTGTATCCATCTCCTCGTGAACGCTAGGGGTGTTTAGTGTAGGTTAGACACATACTGTATCCATCTCCTCGTGAACACTAGGGGAGTTTAGTGTAGGTTAGACATGTACTGTATCCATCTCCTCGTGAACACTAGGGGTGTTTAGTGTAGGTTAGACATGTACTGTATCCATCTCCTCGTGAACACTAGGGGTGTTTAGTGTAGGTTAGACACATACTGTATCCATCTCCTCGTGAACACTAGGGGTGTTTTGTGTAGGTTAGACATGTACTGTATCCATCTCCTCGTGAACACTAGGGGTGTTTAGTGTAGGTCAGACATGTACTGTATCCATCTCCTCGTGAACACTAGGGGTGTTTAGTGTAGGTTAGACAGGTACTGTATCCATCTCCTCGTGAACACTGGGGGTGTTTAGTGTAGGTTAGACATGTACTGTATCCATCTCCTCGTGAACACTAGGGGTGTTTAGTGTAGGTTAGACATGTACTGTTTCCATCTCCTCGTGAACACTAGGGGTGTTTAGTGTAGGTTAGACAGGTACTGTATCCATCTCCTCGTGAACACTAGGGGTGTTTAGTGTAGGTTAGACATGTACTGTATCCATCTCCTCGTGAACACTAGGGATGTTTAGTGTAGGTTAGACATGTACTGTTTCCATCTCCTCGTGAACACTAGGGGTGTTTAGTGTAGGTTAGACATGTACTGTATCCATCTCCTCGTGAACACTAGGGGTGTTTAGTGTAGGTTAGACAGGTACTGTATCCATCTCCTCGTGAACACTAGGGGTGTTTAGTGTAGGTTAGACATGTACTGTATCCATCTCGTGAACACTAGGGGTGTTTAGTGTAGGTTAGACATGTACTGTATCCATCTCCTCGTGAACACTAGGGGTGTTTAGTGAAGGTTAGACATGTATTGTATCCATCTCCTCGTGAACACTAGGGGAGGTTAGTGTAGGTTAGACATGTACTGTATCCATCTCCTCGTGAACACTAGGGGTGTTTAGTGTAGGTTAGACATGTACTGTATCCATCTCCTCGTGAACACTAGGGGAGGTTAGTGTAGGTTAGACATGTACTGTATCCATCTCCTCGTGAACACTAGGGGTGTTTAGTGTAGGTTAGACATGTACTGTATCCATCTCCTCGTGAACACTAGGGGAGTTTAGTGTAGGTTAGACATGTACTGTATCCATCTCCTCGTGAACACTAGGGGTGTTTAGTGTAGGTTAGACATGTACTGTATCCATCTCGTGAACACTAGGGGTGTTTTGTGTAGGTTAGACATGTACTGTATCCATCTCGTGAACACTAGGGGAGGTTAGTGTAGGTTAGACATGTACTGTATCCGTCTCCTCGTGAACACTAGGGGTGTTTAGTGTAGGTTAGACATGTACTGTATCCATCTCCTCGTGAACACTAGGGGTGTTTAGTGTAGGTTAGACAGGTACTGTATGTTGAATAAGATTGAAATATATTTGAGAACATTTTCTCTTATACTGTTCACATATTTCATAAGTATGAAAAATTCCTTAATCTTATGTTTATGACCAGCATCTTGTAGTGTTGTGTTGAGGTGGAAAACAATGTGTGTTGGCAGCTACATGGACAGCTTTGAGATGGTGACCCTTGGTGATAGTGACTTGGATGAGGATGCGAGTGTGGACAGTTTCGAAGACGTCGTCATGCCAAGTGAGGTGGACCCGTACCGCACCAATTGCTGTCCGTGTGACTGTCACGACGATCCCAATGACATAAAGCTGCACAAACGCATCAGACATTGCTTCAACTGTTGTCTCAAGGTACGTAATCTACTGTTAGGTCTGTAAAATGATTTATTTACACCTGCTCAGAGGCCTCCAAGTCTGCAGCAATTAAAAGTAAAATTTCCCAAATTCCCAAATGGGAAATAAAGTTCACTCACATATCATTCAAATGCAACCAACTGTAAAGGATGGAGAGACTGAGGAGGGATTGTATATATAATGCAGGGATGTTAAATCTCAGCGGAAACGTGGAAAATCATGTTTTTTAAAACAGTAGTCCTCGAAAAAAATCGTCTTCCTTGTAAAAATATAATCAAAGATTTGAAATTATTTTCCGAAAAATATTATCTCGTTTCTGGCCGACCGTCGCGGATTGTCCTGTTTTCGATCAGAGCTTTCAGCATCATATATGCCTTTACTATTATTTATGACACATGCGTTTTATATCACGAATACTTGCACTATAACGTGGGGTGTGGTGTCTCACAGAAATTGTAAATACTCAGAAGATGGCTTGTTTTTAAGATAAAATTGTCTTTTAGCCCATAAGTGAATGAGATGTTTTACAGTTGTTCATGTGATTAGCGAGAAAACTATGAATATTTCTTCAGCGTCCTTCAGGGGATATATGTTGTATTAATGTCTAATGTTTGCAATGTTGTTTTGTACAAGGTAAGGTAAGTACAAGGTAAGTTTTTTTCAATATGCTTCAACATGTGGAAAGGGTCAGACATTGCACGCTTGTGACAGTTGTCCTTGTGTCGGGGGGAAGGGGGAGGAAGTTAGAGTTTTCCTCTCTTTTGGGCAAAACCTGCTCACATCCCTGTTAATGTGTTACAACCTGAAATGATCACCTTTGTGATCCTTGAGCAGTGATGTTTCCTCACATGCCCTCTGCGATCCAAAGCTTGCCTGTCTCAGATGTAGTATAACAAGGAGAGAAATAAAGTCTCTTGCCTGCCTCAGATGTAGTATAACAAGGAGAGAAATAAAGTCTCTTGCCTGCCTCAGATGTAGTATAACAAGGAGAGAAATAAAGTCTCTTGCCTGCCTCAGATGTAGTATAACAAGGAGAGAAATAAAGTCTCTTGCCTGCCTCAGATGTAGTATAACAAGGAGAGAAATAAAGTCTCTTGCCTGTCTCGGATGTAGTATAACAAGGAGAGAAATAAAGTCTCTTGCCTGCCTCGGATGTAGTATAACAAGGAGAGAAATAAAGTCTCTTGCCTGCCTCGGATGTAGTATAACAAGGAGAGAAATAAAGTCTCTTGCCTGTCTCAGATGTAGTATAACAAGGAGAGAAATAAAGTCTCTTGCCTGCCTCAGATGTAGTATAACAAGGAGAGAAATAAAGTCTCTTGCCTGCCTCAGATGTAGTATAACAAGGAGAGAAATAAAGTCTCTTGCCTGCCTCGGGTCCTCATTCAAAGGAAGTTCTATATCTATATCAATACACCATGCTCTGATACATTATTTATGGAGACAAGTCCTTTAAAGTTCTCAGTTTGGGACAACATAATGTTCTTTTGCAGTTTAATGGCCACAGGCACTTATGTAGAATTCCTAGATTGATCTCAGAACATTGTATATTGACGAGGTAATTTGTTGCAGGTGATTGATGGGAAGCTATACTTCCAACCTAGCAGCAAGAAGCTGCACCCAGCTGAAGTGGTCGTCCACAAGGCTATGCCCCCCTCTCCCCATACCAGCACCTCCCTGGAGCTGGAGGAAGACCAGACCGCAGACAAGGAGAACCACAACTGTCTCAGCAGTCGGCCAACCATTGTGTCCCCATCAGTCAGTCACTCCTCGCCGGCCAGGGCAAAGAAGATCAAAGTGAGATTGGTTTATTGTACAGTCTCAGTCTGTCTTGGTAACCAAGGGCCTGTTTCACCGAGGGATTCTAGCTATGACTTTTATCAGTGTTACTATGGGAGTTGCAACAAATCTACAATGTAACACTGCAATGTCTTTGTGAAACAGGATCCTGGGCAGAAGAGTAGCCTAGTTTTCTCTCCAATGAGCGAAAAGTGTGAATATTATTTTCACGCAAGGAACCATGCTTACAAAATTTACAAAACATTGACTGCAACAGCTGGCAACTGCTGCTTGAAGTGATGCTGTACTCCTAATAACTGATTTACTGTTTTCAGACATGCCATTGTACATTTTATCTTATAACTTATGAAATGAACCTGCTATTTCAGTTGAAGATCTGTCGTCAGAAGGCTGGCCAGAAGAGGTTTCTGTCCCTCAATGAGATAGGATACTCCCCGGTGAAACAGGAGCCGGTGAAACAGGAGCCGGTGACAAGCTGCGACTCAGATGTTGCCGCTGAGGTGGCAGGAAGTGCTCATTCTGACACAGGTGTCATGACAAGAACAAGGAAGTTCCGTGAAAAGACTTCCGCCACACGGACATCCGAATATGTTGTCACTGTGCCCGATGACCTCATCGTCAACCCTCCAGTGATCATGCAGGACCAGATACTGCAGGATCAGAATGGCGACTCCCCAACTCCTGTGACATCCTGTCCAGTCATGTTCACCTCCTTTAGTCCTGTGTTCACCTCTAGTGCTACAGTTACAGCTGTGTGTCCCAGTATTCTGACCCTGGTCCCCCCCTCTGTCACCACCCCCTCAACACAGGTCCCAGGGTCCGACAGACTCATTGAGATTGCACCACCCAATACAATCAAGCCAGCAGGGCAAACAGGTGGATTTGTAAAGCTGTCTCCATCAAAGGGTCCCTCTAGTCCTAATGTCACACAGATCTCTATTGGGGTGACTCAGACTTCTGGGAGATCCAGTGGAGCTGTGAAAAGTGCAACGACATTAACCATAGGTTCCTCAATCTCAGCACTGTCTGGGTCATCTGTTCCTTCAGTAAAGGAGAGTAAGATTCCTAGGGAAGCAGCATCATTACCAAGTTTTGAGGCAGGAAGGTCCAAGGGAGCTGTGAGTTTCCCTAATCTGATGCCAGTCGGCGTATCTCATGCAGATGCCATCACACTGAACAGTGGCAAACAGATGCCAACGCCGACAGCTTCTGCAGCCAACACATCGTCCTGCACGGCAACATCAGCACAAGTCCAAGCCTCTGACGGTGGCAGCGTGTCTGGAACAGGCTTCGGAATGTCCATCCTGGAAATGTTTGATGGCCAATCTATGCAAGGGGATGCTTCACAGAGTTGTATGTCAGACATTCTTGCCAAGGCAATGAAAACAGCAGAGATAAGTAGAAGTGATGCAGAAATATCAATGTCCATGGACTTCATGAACAACTTCTTGGCTGGCAATTTCAAAACATTTGGATCAAGAAATAATTCCCCTGTGAAAAATATGCCTGTTTCAAGCGAAGTGACCCAACAGAGTGTTATATCGTTGAAGGAACATTTAGTCAAAGCTGGCATCATCCACAAGCCAGATGATCTACAAGGTGGTTCAAGTACTCACCAGAATAATAATATTGGAGGACAGTCAGGTGGATTTGGAAACTCTGTTGTAACGACTGTTGACGGAATACCAGTGACACTAATACAGTCTCCCAGTACAGAACGCAGTGGCATAAGGGCACAATCCTTTCCACTGGGAATGGACCGTAGTGAGGGTGAACTACAGACTCTTGGCGTGTCTGGTGCATCTTCTCTAAGTTATCCGGTGGTGAATAACCCCACTGTGGGTGAATCGGTCCTTCCACCGAGCCAGGCAGCAGTCTCCAGAGAAACAAGTGCTGTTGTGAAGAGCGAATACGTTTGGGGGGCACATGAACCCCAGGCTTTGACTGAGGGGAGAGACAATGATGTCCCACAGCTTGGACCAGTGGGCAGTGCAGTGTCATCAACACCTCAGACAGGTCCTGTTACAGATGAACCGATGGAGTGGGAGGAGGAAGAGGAGACCGAGGTGGATTGGACAAAGTGAGTAGTAGTTGGTAAGAAAAAAGTAAAATTTGAAACGTTACGAAATCAGATGTTTGGTTGTTTGTTGTTTAGAGCCATACTCTGCAATATTTCAGCTTTATGAGGGCAAACGTAAATAACCAAGTCTGGAGTATGATATAAGAGATGCCAACCATTGCTCTTTTTTGCGTAATAATTATGCTTTAGAACCTAAAATTACACTATTACGCTTTTGATATTTTTTTGACAAATTATTTACATGTATAAAATATCACAAAGAGCAAATGGTTAATGCACGATACCTTGAATTAAATGCTTTCGTGAGTGATTAATAATCTATATATAATTACCAAAGTTATTCAAAATACGTGTTTGTCTGAAATGTGGGCCCAATGTATGTCACTGATTAGGTTGTCACATGCCATTGTGGAACTTCTCTTTGAGTACTTTATGTTGATGTCCATATTTTTTTATGTTTGGATTGATATTCAGTTTCGAGGTTTGGTGATATTTAACCATACAAACTCAAGTGGAGTCATTTTTTCTGCTTATTTTGAGCTTTATTGCCCTATTTATAAAAAAAGTGTGGTTTACATGTGCAGCTACAGTACTAGCGTCAATGCATGTGTACCTATGCTTCACGTACGTATAGACCTAACGAAAATGTTTAAACAAAAAACAGCACAATGGCATGGTACTCTTAAGATTACTTTTTTCCCATATGAAATTACGATTTTTTTCTCCACTGATTACTCCAAAGCTTCAATTAGGGTTGGCATCTTTGTCATATTATAAGTCATCAAGGTTTGTTGACATGACATGAACCAAGTCACTGAGCCTGACAACATGATTCATTTTTTCGCCCCTTACTTCAAGCATAGGTAGCTTTGGACCATTTGTAACCCGGAATCCCCACAGGTTCCAGGTCTCTTACGACTACGGTAGTTCCGGGGACAGATTTGGGGCAGAGTAGGTCCGCAGTACTGTATGTTTGCCATAAAAGATGATATATAAAAATTAATGGTGACAATGTGTGATCTGGCCGATTGAGTGTCATTCCCTGAAGGCTTTGCCAGCCAACCTTGACCAGATTATTTGCCATGTGTACAGGTTGACATCACCAGCGATAGAAATTGGAACTAGTCCTCTCGTCCTTGCCAAACTGCCTAATAGTTAAGGTATCATGACAATATAATTCTTGTTGTTCAAGTTCACTGGCTTTCATTGAGCTGTGTTCTTCAGCATCAGATATAAGTGTAATTGTCTGTTATTCCTTCTTTATGAGAAGACTTCCCTTGTGGTCTAGAGGGTAGAATGCCTGTCGGTAGTTTGATCCCCTGGCAGCATCACCAGAGTTGGTACAAATTGTTTTGATCTTCATGGCCCTTTTTAAACTGTGGCATGGTATCTCAGTGGACTAGCTCTATAAAACCGGCGTAAGTCCATCTTCCCGAGGCAAGTGAGTTAACTGACTATAAAAGTCCAGTTTCCACCCTTGCCGAACTAGGCAGGTATTATGGAGTTACATTTTGGCTGGGCTAACGAGTCTATGCATAGTCCAATCAAAATCGCGCACCAAAATTGATATCCGTTTGTAAAATGTCGTGCAGATTTCTGTCGATTGCAGGATTTGCAAAGCATGTGCACCGCCAACTCGTGGTCAACAGATATTTTCCAAGTCTTTTCATGTTTTTAATCAAGGTGCTCACGTAATTTGATGCACTTCGCTATGTAAGACCCGTTTTATCACAATATAGATCTTGATTATCAATCAGATCGTTTTGACTGGGCGCCACCATTTTGTTTGAATCAAATGCAAGTGATATGAGAGGTGGAATCTGATTGGTCCATAGGAGAGGCTTAGAAGGAACATAACTCGTAATAACCACTGGTGGCGCTACGGTTTGAGCCCAGGAATTCCAGCCTAGTTCGGCAAGGGTGGAAACTGGACTTTTATAGTCAGTTAACTCCCTTGCCTCGGGAAGATGCGTAAGTGTGGACTTGTACAAGCAGTCTCACACACACGCATGTGCATGCACGTTTCACCGCCTCTCACCTTCGTAACAATGTGATGTTACTTCTATCATTTCTTTCAGGGACATGGACAAAGTTTGCCTGGAGATGTGTAAGAAGAATGGTCCAGGCGATGAAACCTTTGCACAAGTTGCAGAGAAACTCAAAGTTGTCACCCCTAATGAGGTACAGTATTGATTAAACAAAATGGATGCATACAAGATCTGCTGAAATGTCATTTATTTATTGTTTCATATCAGGGTATTTCCTTTGTTGATGGAAACAAAATTCATGTGTTTGTGTACCGTCATATGACCTTACTATCACTGAACATATAATTTTATCCTAATGCCCAATCATTGATTCAAGGCCCAAGATCATGTACATGTACTCTTTGTGTCTTCAGCAACCCTTTCTTGCTGTAAAAGGTGACTATGCTTGTCAAAAAAGGCGACTAACAGAATCGGGTGGTCAGGCTTGCTGACTTGGTTGATGCATGTCGTCATATTCCAATTGTGTGGATCGATGCCCATGATGTCAATCACTGGATTGTCGGGTCCAGACTCTATTATTTACAGACCGCCCTCATATAGCTGGAATATTGCTGAGTGCGGCATTAAACAACAAACAATCAAACAAACTCTTTGTGTAGAATAGAGTGAAGGATCCATTCAACTTTGGTCACATGCTGAAATTCACTTCTCATTTGTTGCAGGTTGCAGCGAGATTTGAGGAGCTGATGATGCTTTTATCAGGACTGGAGAGTCAGGATGATAGCGAGAATGATGACTGAGAGAGGACTGGAGAGTCAGGATGATAGCGAGAATGATGACTGAGAGAGGACTGGAGAGTCAGGATGATAGCGAGAATGAGGACTGAGAGAGGACTGGAGAGTCAGGATGATAGCAAGAAGGATGACTGAGAGAGGTCAGGAGAGTCAGGATGATAGTGAGCAAAACTGACTGATAATTTGATCATGATGATTGATGACTTGTATTGAACAAGTACCGATGAAGTTTGTAGAAATTCTAATCTTGTGTCTACACGTAGACAAATACAGGACACTAGGTCATCCTGTACACTGTACAGTTAATGGGAACTCTCAAGGAGGAACCTTGGTGTAAGATGTTAGTGTACAGCAATGACTGGACTGTTCAGGACTCCTGGAGATTGTTTATCATGTGTCTCTGTCTGTCTGCAACATTAAGCAAAGTGTCATGTTTTTTCTCTTGCTGGCATTGCTTTTGAAGAGTTCACCAAGTTCAACATTTTCTGGAATAAAAGTACTGCTATGTTTGAAAACATGTAGAAAAAAATTATGTTTCTTTGCTTTAATCATGTTAATATGGCACCGATACATATTTCTTTAAATCTGATAATGTGAATACTCCTGAGGATGGGAAAACTTGTTGAAGTAGGTGTGTGAACGATGATGGAGCAGATGCACTCTGGCTGTTCATGTTGCAGTACTCCGCCTCCCGCTGTCCCTCATGTGTACAGTATGTACATAACATTGTATAGAATAACTTTATGGCATTGCAAGATGGAGTTGTCAATAAACACTCATTTCCCCATATCTAAACATGTCCTTTTGTTTGTTGACTTACACACATGTATGTGTTGGAATACTTGACTCCCGACAGCATACAAGTTCACACAAAGCTTGTCATGTAACACTGCCCGTCTTGATAGGTCGATATCCTGACTCAATCTTGATTGGCCGGTATCCAGATTCTCTCTTGATTGGCCGGTATCCAGATTCTCTTGATTGGCCGGTATCCAGATTCTCTTGATTGGCCGGTATCCAGATTCTCTTGATTGGCCGGTATCCAGATTCTCTTGATTGGCCGGTATCCAGATTCTCTTGATTGGTCGATATCCTGTTGTCCACTGAATAGAGGTTGCAAACAGTGGTAAGTTTGGTTTGGCCATCTGCTATGCAGCATTACTGTGCTGTCTTGATCGCTCCAAGTACTTCTGTTTAAGGTAGGACTGCTTATCATGTGCTTCTTGAAACTCATAGTGAGGAATCTGTGACAACAAAAGAGGTATTAGAGCAGAAAAACCCGAAGATCATGTAGAATTACGGCCCAACATCAGAACATATATAGGTTTTTTGTTTTCTTTTGTTGTTAATGTAGTCCTGCACCATGACCGTGGAATATATTTATTTTATGAAAAAATAATAATCTAGAAATAGGGGGAAAAAATTATTTTTTTTGTGTAATATAAGATTTCAGAGACTAAATGTTAGTCTATTGTTAATGCTGCACTCAGCAATATTCCAGCTATATGTATATAATTGAGTCTGTACCAGACAATCCACTAATTGACATCATGAGCATCGATCCACGCTATTGGGACCGATGACATGCATCAACCAAGTCAGCGAGCCTGACCACCTGATCCCATTCTACATATCTAGGTAGGAAGCAAACCAGTGTTCTTCTGAATTGTGTCCACCACTAGTACTTGTGCGATGACTTATCCATAAGATGTTTATCAAATCAAATCTTACACCACAATCAGCAATACTCCAGCTATGTCCAGCAGCCTGTTAATAATCAAGTCTCACCCAGATAAACCATAAACCAGTGATTGATGTTGTGAGCAACATCTACTCAGTGGGCATCAGCTGATAACCACCCCATGCAAAGGATGCTGGGATCTATTCTGTCCCGGTTCTCCACGGGGTTGAACAGCTATGCATGCAGTATTAAACTGTTAAAGAGCTGCTCCTACATATACATATACATATACAGTCGAACCCCGTTATCGCGAACCTAACGGGACTGTCTCGTAGCTTGTTTTGTTTGATTTGTTTGTTGTTTAACACCACACTCAGCAATATTCCAGCTGTACTATGGCGCGTTGTAAATAATCGAGTCTGGATCAGACAATCATTTGATTGACATCATGAGCATCAATCCACGCAAATGGGATACGATGACATGCTTCAACCAAGTCAGCAAGCCTGACCACCCGATCCTGTTAGTCGCCTCTTACGACAAGCATGCTGAAGACCTATTCTACCCCTGATCTTCACGGGGCGGTTGTAGCTTGTGTGAGTATTTATCATGTTATAGTCCCATCCTGTTCTCCTTCAGTAAACCCAGTTAAAGACAGTGATTCATCCCAGCCGTACCTCCACGACTTGATAGCCAAATTGCCTGAGTTGCCTTGCTTTACACAGATAGTAGCCGGACACATGCATCTCCACGTCACCCTGCAGCCTCCGCAGTAAGTAGATGGCGTTGAAGGGATACAGCAGCACTGCCACTCTGCAACCACAGACAGGACCAGGTGTACACAACGTAAAAACATGCCTTCTGTTGTCTAACAGCACACTTTTAACAATATTCCCGCTCAGTGGTGGCCTAAAAATAACTCAGTCTGGACCAGACAAAACAGGGATGGATGTTAGGAGTGACGTCCCACGCTGTCAGTGTGCAATGGCATGCAATCAACCAAATCACAGTTAGATCACCTGTTTCATTTACCCTCTGCATACAAGCATAGGTTGCTGGGGACCTGTTCTAACCTGGAATCCCCATAGGAGCTGAAACCATGCACCAATACCCCAATACAAGTCATTTGCTGACATCAACACACCATACAGGCAGTATAAGTGCAATAATCTTGGACGCAACGTTAAATCCACATTTCACATAACCTCAAATAGGTACCAACATGAAAGCTGATTAAAGTCTCTGACATACTTGACATGTGGCCTTTGATTCTTGTTGGCTGCCAGAGTGGTCCATTCAGCTACAGGTATCGCTGTCCCGTCAGAATCAAGTCTCAGTTCAATATCTGAAACACGAAGACCACTCCTGCATGTCATGATGACAAAATCAAAACGATAATCCTGCATCTCTAGATGTATTCACCTAACAACTAGGAATTGTGTACCACGATTTGGGATGTACATATTGCATAATGATAAAATACTGTTACAGTCAAACAATGTTTTCACTAAGATTTGAAGCTATAGATTTTACAATCAAGTTCGTAGGAGGAGGGGGATGTGTACGAAGTTAAAAACAACTGGTTCCAGATTATTAAAACAATCATCGCAAGTAGGCGGGTGCAGTAAATCATATTACACACGGAAATGGAAAAAAAACTTTTTTCGATCTCAGATTTTAAATAGAAGCAGTTAATCTACAAAATATATAAATATTCAAACAACTCAATTAGTACTAATTGGGCCTTGGCACAAATACAACGTATATCAAAGGTTTTTATGTCTTTTTACACGTAAAAGTGTGTAAAAATATGAACAAAACAGACTAATGGGAAACTGAGCATGACCAGGTGTTAGTAGATCAAGGTGAATGTCCATGACCTATGACACCTTGACGACAGGTGAAAACAGGTGCTTGAAACCCACGTGCATGTGATTTGTCAGTGGTTAGTGATTTGTGAGTGGCATTGTGGGATAGTAAATCATTGTCAAAATATGAGAACGTAAAAGTAACATATTCCCTTCTCAAACAACAACCTACATGTCATTATTATTATGTACATAAACATAGCTGTTATTTTTATTGTTGTTTTGATAACTTTTTTCCAGGCTAATTTGCATAATGCCTATAGCCTGTTTCTGCCATGTCAATTTGGACTTAGTTTTATTTTTGAATGTTGAAAGTGCCTACAAATTACCTCCTGTAAAGTACATTTTGTATTGAGCACTGAGATAAAACTAGCAAATCCAGACTAGTACTTTTCCAGTTGTTTTGTTATTTCGTATTTACATCTATGTAATGCTTTGTGTCAATTATTATATCCAGCAAAACAGGTTTTTTTCATTTCCATGAGTACTTTAGCTCTAGAGCTTGTCACAGCTGTTCATATCCTAGTCCTGCACCATGACCGTGGAATATATTTATTTTATAAAAAAAATAATAATCTAGAAACGCATACAAACACAAGTCTAGCCAACTCTAGCTAGCTCTATGAAATCAGCATAGGGAGAATTTTTTTTAGTGTCAAGAAGGATATTGTGTAATATAAGATTTCATAGACTAAATGTTAGTCTATTCATATCCGTGCATCACCTGTTTTACAATAGACACGATACAAGTTCCATGTGCCCACATACTCATTTGCATGTGCATATGTGGTAAAACAGATGGAACATAAAAGTTAATTCTCTGTCAGTGTGTCAAATATTTACTAACATTGACCGTGAGGTTCAAATTAGGTTAATACTCAAGTATGTACATTGTACACCACATCCAATTGTGCACATGCTCGAAAGTTCATTTAACTTGAATGCCTCGGTCTTGGTTAGTAAATATCACTTACCACTAACATTCTGGCTGTTCAAATGAAAACCCTCTCACAAGCTGTGCCAACCAAATATTATATTTGTTTGTTTGTTGTTTAACGCCACCCTCAGCAATATTCCAGCCATATGATGGCGGTCTGTAAATAGTCAAGTCTGGATAAGACACCAAATACTTTAAGCTATAGAGACAATAAATCTGTCCTTACAGGGATATATATAGGCACAACCCTAGTCCAAAGAATCCAGAGAGACTTGTATCCTACAACCCAGAATAAGCTGCAGATGGGTTGGATTTTGACCAACGGTGTCTGCCCCTGTGTTCGAGTGGGAGTGAGTGAATGTTGTGTCAAGCAACAGCTACTATATCATAGGAGCATGTAAATCATTGAGTCTGGACCATGCAAACCAGTGGTTTATAACACAGCAATAGTCCACACCATTTAGGCAAGATGACACACAATCGGCCAGGTCACACATTCCTAACACCTGTTCCTCATATGTCTGTACACATGTATGAGGTATGTAGGATGCTCTCTGCCTAGGATTCAACTGCATAAATAATATTGTTATACATGAACCTACATATTTGTATTCATGACTTAATTGAAAATATAAGAACTTGTTCTCATCACTATATGGCTGAGATAATGCTGATGCAATGTTAAATTTTAATTCACTCACTGCCCTTGGAATCCCCCCCATCCCCCGGCCCAGAGATTTGTTCATAGAGTTGTTTCGACCCTGATAATCTGAGCACTAGGTTTCATTTTAAGACTGGTTGACCACAGATGTGAGGAGAGTTTTCCTAGATTTGGCTTACCAGCAAGTCACTTCAGCAATGAAAACCTATCAGTGTTGTTGCCTCCTATCCTGATTGTCCTCCTATCTATGTAGAGTTATGTCCCTTAGATACTCCAGCATCCTATGATCGTGGTTATTAATTTCAGATTCTTGTTTTGTCAGTACCATACCATGCTAGTAGCCTTCACCAAATTGGAAACCATCTCTTGCTTGCATTTCTTCAGGCTTTTCCCTAACACATTGACACATTGTGATATAACTTAGAGGTAGTGTTTTCTAGTGAGTTTGTCACACACTGCCTGTACACTACTCACCGTGGAGGCAGGTAGAGGACTGTACTCACCAGGGGTATTGTAGTGAGAAAGGAGTGTGCCAAGATGCACATACTCTGTCCCACCGAGGATATTCGAGTACAAGCAGATCAGTTCATTTGTCAAGTCTTCTCTTTCTACTTTTTTCTGGTTTTGCTTTTGTTGAACAGACTCATACTTCCTGCACTGAAAGCATATTTAAAAATCAGAATAGTGTATTCAATACCAATTGTGTTGATTATGCTGATGTAACAAATGTTATGTTATATATACGGTCACGTCTAGTTAATCTGACGCTCGTAAATCCGACAATCGGCTTTATCGACACTAATGATGGGAACCGATTAAATCGGTGCTATTTAGACCCGTTAATCCGACAGTCTCGCACTCTGACTCCGACACACCTAATTTGCAACGAATTACCAAAATCACACATTAATCAGTCTCGTTAATCCAGCAGTGATCAGCGTACTCCGTGGTCATCTGCCCGAGCTATCAGCGAGGACATCCCATTACAGGTCACGTCAGAACAACCTTTCGCGAACTATGACCTACCAATGAAATTACTAACAGGAATATACATGTATTTGGGATAACACTTTCTTTGTAAAGTACAGATTCTCGTATTTTTATTATTTTTTTCATGTTGATGATACAGAAAACAATCCTAATGCACACTTGTATCCCTGCAGCCACTATATTATATATAAATGCTCACCTATCAGAAGTAAGAATAAAACGTTTGGATGTATTGTTCTTGTACAGAGTTGCATCCCTTGGCCATGCATATGCCAGTAACCTATTATTGTGGGTTCGAATCCCTGTTCGCTCCGATTATGTTTCCAGATTTGTCAGCACCATACCCGTGCTCGTGGGTTTCACCAAACTTGTAATGTCTCAGACCTGCATCACTTCAGGCTTTCCTGTCACATTGAGCTGACATGCCGTGATATAACTGGAATACTGCTAAAAGCAGCATTAAACCCAACTCACTCACTCACTCACTGACTATCTCCTGATTCCATGGTTTAGGTCTAGATTTGACAACACTGTAGTACTACAGGGCATGACTAATACTGCCATCTTGGAACTGAAATGGTGAGTGATCTTAGTTAAAGCCACTGTGAACAGTATTCCAGTTATATCATGGCGTATCAGCTTCATCATGTTTATGTGGAGGAAAAGCTGAGAGTGATGCAGGTCTCAGATGCTTACCACTTTGACATGTTAGGTAAAACCCATAAGCAGAGGTTTCAAGAAACATAATCACGGCGATTCCAGGATTTAAACTCATGATCATAGGTTTCTGACCCACTTAACAAGCTTAGCTTATAACACAACTCTACTCTACGAATTGCAGTGCCTATAATAAAACAAAACATCACAAAATTCTGTCTGTGATCATGTAGTAAGCATACCCTGCCAAGAGCGATCTGTCCCTGGTCAACTAGGAACGGTCCAGTGTAGTGGGGAACCTCGATCTTCACGCTCTCCGACACGTGGTACAGGTTCTGGCCAATGTGTATCCGATCTGTGTACAGAGACATGAGGCAATACATTCTCAGTTCAAAATAGGTCGGAGATGACATATCCCTTTACTTGAGTGTAGTCTGACTCCATGCTGCTGACATCAGCAGTATTCCAACTGTCCTGACCGCCTCCGTGGTCTAGTGGTAGAGCGTCCGCCCGGAGAGCGGAAGGTCCGGGGTTTTATCCCCGGCCGCGTCATACCAAAAGACGTTAAGAGATGGTACTTGTTGTTACCCTGTCTCGGCATTAAGGGCTAAAACAAGGACTGGTCGGCTCGGAGTCTGTATACTGTGTGTGAGTGGGGTATTCATGTTAAACTGCGGCATGGTATCTCAGTGGGCTAGCACTATTAATCGGCATCGGTTCGGACTAGTACAAGCAGCCACACAAACACACACACGTACATGCACGTCGCTATATAAGTGCAATAATCTTGGACGCGACGTTAAACCCCATTTCACCTCACCTCACCTCCAACTGTCCTGGACTAGGCAAACCAGTGGATGACGGCATGAGCAGATGACACACAATAACAGCCACCCAATCCTCATTAGTTGCCTCTTAGAGAGTGGTTATTTATTATTGGGGCTGGTGGTTTGATCTTTTGGAGTGAGTATGGTTTTATGCAACTTTTAGTAATATTCCAGCAATATCATGGCGGGGAACACCAGAATTGGGCTTCACACATTGTACCCATGTCGGGAATCGAACCCAGGTCTTTGATGTAACAAGCAAACGCTTTAACCATGTTAACCACATGGCTACCCCATTGCCCTTTTGATCTTAGGGCTGTATCTATTCCCTTATTATGGTCATAACAAGCACTATGCACGGGCGCTATGTCACTAAAACTGCCCAGAACCCAAAAGGAGAGACAAGCATGGGCGTGATGGGTTCTGGAGTTTCATTACTTATAAAAATATACAACTAGCAACAACTAGACTGGAACCTTAATCTCTTAATGGATTGTCATTTTGCAGATTTCCTTAACAATTGTGCAATCTGATTGGAAATAGAAAGTACATAATTTTTTAAAGCTCTAGTACTTTATCTAAAAATCATAATACTTTCTATTACCATGTGATTACACCTCGAAACACTGTGGGGATTCCAGGTTAGATTAAGTCCTTAGCAACCTATGGTTGTCCAAACCGCAACTGAATGGCTGATTGCGTGTCATTGTATCCCTACCATGTGGGATATTGCTCAGAATATCAATCACTGGTTTGTCTGGCCCAGATTTGATTATTTACAGGTCGCCATCATATATCTGGAATATTGCTGAGTGTAGCATTAACTAACAAATAAACACAAAGCAAAACATAAGGACACTTACACTCACATCCCTCTGTAGTGCTGAACAGCTGACTTATCAACTCCAGTGGGTAGAATCCATCAAGAGACATTCCACGAAGACAAGCTACAAATGATGGCATGAATGTTCTCATCTCTATGGCACGCCTATTGGAAGCCAACTCCAATACTATTTTCTTAAAGGCTTCTCTTCGTCCTTGAACTGGGAACGATAACCTCCCAACCATGGAGCAAAACTTGGCGAGATCCTTTAGGCGCCAACTTTCCAAATCTTCTTTTAACAGAATTCTACACAATTCCTGAATCATATCTGCAGATATATCATTGAGATGTTCATAAAGATGAACAATGTTTATCAGAGTGCTGTGATGAGTGCCTTGCATACGGGCTTGAAGCACTGGTTGGAGATCTATTAATGTCTGGTACTTATCTGGTACAGCAAATATCATTCGTCTGTGTGTGTACCTCCGCAGATACTTAAGAAGAGCTGTTAGGGAAACATCATCTAGCTCATTGACAATGCCCCCTGATAAATCAATGATCTTGTTTAAAAGCTGTTTATTCGGACAATACCACTCTGATTTGAAAAGACCTAAACAAACGATGCCAATAGTTTGGGCGTTAAACTCAGAGAGTCTTGCCGAAATTATTTCAACGAGTAACAACAACGTGTACCTTGACATTTTTCGGTAGAGGGACACGTGATACATAAGAACAACGAGGTCTCCGTGAGAAAGGTTGTGAATGTTTTTCTGCATGTGGTTGAAAAAGGACTTCATGAAGCGGCTTATGCTGTAACTTAGTCGAAAATGGTAGTGAAAGTCTGCAGCGAGGAAATATGTTTTCATATCCCATTCGGAATGTCTTCTCAGGAATTCCTTCTGAAATAAGGTTGCAATCTCTAAGCGAAGGACTCTAGACTCTCCTTTGAGGCAATCTCGGAATGGGTATTTTATGATATTTCTCATGCATTGTAACAATGTATCGTCATTGACGACAGGTAACTCTGTAGTTAAGTATCTGGACAGTTCACACATTGACTTTATCACAGAATCAATGTCTTGCTTTTCTGACGCTACCATCAACTGCCTTACATGCTCAGATATAATTTGATCAGCACTGTTCGTACTTTCACAATGTTTATTTTCATAAACCTGGGAAGACAGTATTGCATCTGGGTGCTGGAAAGAATCCTGGAGACTTCCAGACAGAAAATATTCCCTAAACTCAGACTGTTCCAAGTAAAAATGATAGTACTCGTTTTCAAATTCACGTGTTTTGGCTATTGCATTGTCTGTAACTTGTAACCCTTGCATGGTAATGAAATCTGCCACCGAGCCTGGCCGCTTGATCGGAGCTGTGTGAAGATGGGAACCTGTCCTTGGGCCAGGACCTCTCCCTGATGAAACTGACGAGGAACAGCGAGAGAGTTGTAGGTATTCTGACTTGTATCTGGACCCATGCAGGCTCCAAGCTCTCCTAAATGCTTGGCCATACTGGCATGTCAACTTGCATAAAAATGACACCTTCATGTTCACATGTTACTTGCTCCCTGAAATGTAGGAAACATGTCCTGATTCACTAGATCTGCCATTATTCTCTCCCCTTATCAAGTACCAATACAGCTGTTTTAAATGGAGAGGTTCGCATCGTTCGTTAAAATTGTTTGTTTATTTGTTGTTTAACGCCGCACTCAGCAATATTCAAGCTATATGGCGGCGGTCTGTAAATAACTGAGTCTGGACCAGACAATCCAGTGATTGACAACATGAGCATCGATCCACGCAATTGGGATCATTGACATGCATCAACCCACTGATTGCTTGCCTGACCACACGATCACGTTAGTCACCTCTTATGACAAGCATGGTTCACATCATGTGAATTTGGAATTCACCAAAGAGGCTAGATAGACATAGTGTCGTTACACCCAGTGTGTTAACTTTCAGTGTACCTGATCATCCATATATTGAGAACGTACAAAATGTTTAGTATATATACTTCCCCCCACCTCCCCCCTGGATGATTTTGTGTATGTACCATGTATATTCTTTGATAAAATCATACATGAGTACACCTGTGGTGACAACCGGTAAGAATATGGGTCCCCAGCTGCTTGTTGGTTGGTTTGTTGTTTAACGCCGCACTCAGCAACAATCCAGCTATATGACGGCGGTTTGTAAATAATCGAGTCTGGACCAGACAATCCAGTGATTAATATCATGAGCATCAAACCACGCAATTGGGATTGATGACATGCATCAACCAAGTCAGCGGGCCTGACCACCCGATCCCGTTAGTTGCCTCTTACGACAAGCATAGTCACCTTTTACGGCAAGCATGGGTTGCTGAAGACCTATTCTACCCCAGAATCTTCACGGGTCCCAAGCTAAGGGATGGCAAGAGATGCAGGGTTAAGCTGAGGAGGAAACTTGCGTATTATATGTGATCAAACAGGTCATTATCAATTCATGAATACCTATTCTACCCCGGAATCGGTCCTATGCTTGTCGTAAGAGGTGACTAAATGGTTCAGGTGGTCAGGCCCGCTGACTTGGTTGGTTGATGCATGTCATGTCCCAAATGGAGGATCTATTGTCATGTCACTAGATAGTCTGATCCAGATTTGATTATTTACAGACCGTGGTCATACGAATATTGCTGAGTGCGATATTAACAAACAAACATGAGTGAGTGAGTGGATGAGTGAATCTTGTAGTCCTGTCAGTCTTGGCAAGACAATCTACAGGTGTTATACGGCATTGGTCATGTCGACAGCAACATGTGTATACATTAAGATTTACCAACTGATACACCTTGCAGTCAATAAGCGGTCAATGATTCATGACATAGGTCGGTGTTGTTGTCTCGATCCAATCTTGTGATCTCCTTCAATCAAATTACATACAGGTCTACTGCATTCATGATCTCGGAAGTCAGGTCCGCTAATGCGTCTCAACTCCACACACTGTCAGTACTTATCGCAAATAATGGCTGTCATAACGGTAACTAGATCTACCTACCGGTATGAGACTGTTGATGTTGGATTCCCGTAACCTTCACATGTCTATCAACGCTTCTTTTAGACTTGAGTTTGTCTCCAAAAACCTATTTCTAAATACGTCAATGCGGCAACGCATTCCAACAGAGGAACCAGTTAAGCTTCCTCGTGGTGTGTATTGCTAAGCTCTACCGCAGCGTGTGTAGCTTCCTCGGCTCTCCTTATGCACCAAAGCGGCACTGCATATGATGATGTTTTGAGCTCATGGTTTTCTTCTAAACTAGTTATCGCAAATTGCAGCGCACAATTACGTAGCCCATCCTAGTTATAAAAAGCCAAATCTCCTCACAGTGGTATCACGAACTTCAAACTCCTTCCCAGCGCGTTAAAGCTTCGTTACACTACCGGGTAATCGCTGTGAGGAGCTTGAAATAACTTGTCAGGCGCTGATAGGAGCTTGAAAATAACATCTTTTCTCGGCCAAGCAATCATAATAAATCAGAGTTCATGACACTGATTGATGCTAAAAGTGTTCTTTATAATAAGAGAATGGTACCTTTTTTTATTACAAAGTATATTTCCGCATGTGCGTCTTTTTATCCCAGGAACCATTGCGCCCCGATGCTCCAATGCACCGAGTGGCCGTTTACGCCGGATCCCAGTCTGCATTAGATAACCATCAAGCTCCACCCCAACGCTTGGTATCGGCCTCTTCAACACACTGCACATTCGAAGATAAAGATCACGCTGTTTGGAGCTTGCAATCTCGCGTGGAAACAGCTTCTCTCTGAATATTGCTTTTCGTGATGCTTGACTTTTAGAACAGGCCGCTCTCATCGGTTGATCACAGGAACGGTAAGATAAGTAGACAGTTGACATCTTGCAAATGTTTCAGCAAGAATTCTTTTAATTCCTCGTCCGATGCGCAACAGAACGATAGTTCTACAAAATCTCACAAGGACATACGAAGTCCTCAATCTAAGTGTTTACGATTTTACGTTATGAAACAACATGATCAGCATTATGTAATTTGGTAACAGAGTAAGCTGTTGGATAAGTTAATTGTGACTTGGAGTCGTCGTGGCTTTGCATGTTTTGGTTGACTCAGCACACCTCGACATTTCAGTCCCCATGCAGTGGTTGTTTAAATTGTAAATGAAAGCATGGACCCTAAATAGCCTATAGACGTATTAAGTGTCCATGATGAAAGTTTCCACTGTACTGAGGTAGATGTGACCAGTTGTTGATGTGGACATTTTAGGAGGCTATTTTTAGATAGCTGCTAATTGCTATGCGTATTTGACATGTGTCCATCGAAACTAGGGCTGTAATTAAACACTTTGTCATGACATATATATGATACTGATCTTGATATAGTAATTGCAATGCAATATGATAGCCTGTCTACACAATACGAATTGAGATTGACATGAAAGTTATTTTGTATTATTATATAAGTGATATATATACATGATATATAGGCGGCCATATGGTCAAAAATACAAAATTCAATTCATGTTATTGATATATCGTCTAAGGTAATTGTATAATACTGATAACAGCTAGCTACATGATAAAGAGGAAAGGACATTAATGCTTAGTTTTGCTGTATAGCACTAAATGAAATGTTAAAAATAAGCCTAATCTCCTCACAGTGGTATCACAAACTTCAAACTCCTTCCCAGCACGTGACACCTTCGTTACACTACAGGTAGAGAGCTCAGCAAATGGGAAATCGCTGTGAGGAGCTTGAAATAACTTGTCAGGCGCTAGTAGGAGCTTGTAAATAACATCTTTTCTCGCTCTAGCAATCGTAATAAATCAGAGATTGACATGAAAGTTATTTTTTATTGTTATTTTAAGACTTGATATCTATGAGCGGCCATTTGGTCAAAATACTTTACAATTTTGTGGAAATATAACTTGAATACAATACAAAATTATTTTGTTTCAAATTTGCCTGACATGGTCACTTAGTTTAGAATTTCAGTTAAATCCCTAGCATGTCCTGCTTGACTGTATTGATTTTTCCATCACAAGGGATAAATATTTCAAGGTTACATCTATGAAGAATCTTTTTAATAACATTAGTTCTCATTTAATTATTGGTTTTTTTTTAAATAAATAGAGTTGTATAATAAGTTTGTTAACTTGTTTTGTATAAAATAAATGATTTTTAACATTAGTAGAATGAACTGATATCTGTGAATGTATGTGGCTGTAACCTTGAACATGTTGAAGGGGGTTAAGTAGTGTAAAATTATTGTCCCCCAGAGAGGGTATCGTAAGTCCATAATATTCAAAGTATGTTATTCTTACTATAGTTTTTTAATCGCAGAATATGTGTTCTTTTAATTGGCTAAATTTGTCAATAATCGCCAACACCTGAAGGGATGATGTAAATCCTGCTGGGGTCCATGCACATGAGGCAGGAAGCTAAAGTACTGTAAGTCCCCATGGTCCCTAGTATGGTGCACTACCTTCAGTTGCTGGCGACCTATAGCCCGTTTTTATAATGTGATGTTATGTATAGTGTTATCCATTTTATGATTCAATACTAGTTTTAAATCCTTTTCTGTGATAAGTCTAGTTATTTTACTGTCTTTAGTTGGCAGGTTTTTATGTAATGCATTTGTTATGTTAAACTCTTGATAGTCACGATATGGCTGAAATATTGCTGATGTATGGCTGAAATATTGCTGATGTGACTTAATTTTTTTTAACTCACTCACTCACTCACTCACTCACTCACTCACTCACGCACGCACGCACGCACGCACGCACCCACGCACCCACGCACCCACCCACCCACCCACCTAGACTGACAGTTGAGCCCTAGTCTAGCTTCTCTTTATTTAACTGTCTAATCTTAGTATTCCCGAGTGTTCAGTATGTGTAACGATGTTAACATATTTTATCGTATTATTCCATCATATCTTTTCAGTATTGCAGAACAAGACTGCAGTGGCGATCCTGTACACTTGTTGTAGACATCGTCAGTGACGACATGTTGGCACTAAGAAACATTGCCAGGCTGGCCAGCAGGGGTCTGTTTCCCAACAACATCTGTGCAGCCAGTGTCAGGCATGTCTCTGCTGCTACCAAGCAACGCTCAGGGAATGACAGATTTGAGAGGAACCCTGTACCATTCCGAGTGGCCAACAAAATCTTGACGTTTATGAAGAAACAGTCAATACTGGCAGATATAAACACTTCATTGACTGGGGCATCCATGAATGCAGTGGATGAAAAGGATTGGAAAAGTGAAATTAACAATTTGAGTAAAACTTTGGCTGCTGGACATGATGTAGAGAAGGGATTTAGTACACGCATCAATGACATCGGACTCGACAAGTCGTTACAAGTTGCAGATGTATATGTTTCTCATAACTACATGGAAGTAATGTTCCTGCCTCGACTGTTTGATTATGCTCTGCATGCAGATTTCAGTGCTTACTCCCCCAAAACTGTCGTCCATTTGATGTATTTTGTGTATTTCCACGGTAGGGCACCGTCAATGCTTTTTAAAAAGGTCGAAGATTATTTGTCAACTAACCTGGAAATGTTACACGTCAATGATATAGGATTAATTTGTCTTGGATTTTTTCGAGGCAATGTGCGAATATTATCTTATGAGCTTCTAGATCGAATCAGTCAAAGACTTGTCGATGAACTTGAACTTGTGGAGAAAAATATGTTGATAAATATAACCAAAGTATTGTCCCATTCAAGCTTTTTCAAATTCAGTTTCTTTCAAAACTTTGCAGACAAAATAGTGACTTTGTCCTTCATTCAAACAACAATTAATCCTTCAGTTTTGATGCATATTGCAGCATTTTATGCATCAGCCTCCGTATACCACAAACCGTTGACCCAGTCCTTACTGTCAGCCTTTGTTGGACTTTGTACACACAGCAACTTGAAAGTGAAGCCACGATCTAAAGATATTGCTCAGTTTGTGAAGGCGATGGGGATGTTGCACCATGAACCAGTCAGTGGGAAGACGTCCTATATGAAACTAGTGGAAGCTTACAAACGTTTTGAACAAGAACGAACACACCCTGAATCTCTGGCGGACATGCTGCATGGCTTGGCCTACCTTGGAATATTCCCCACGGATATGCTGGATATGCTGTTTCACCCAAAAAAAGTCAACCTCTTAAAAGGTGTGATGTCGTGTATGGATTTATTATTCCCATGCATAGTCTTTGAGATGCTCTTTATGTCTATGGTGCCATGATAAACCATGCTCTTATATTTGGTAGTTGTAGTGAAATAGTCGTGTGTGAAATAGCCTCCTGCCTGCTAAATTTCGGTCGGATTAACAGTTCTGAAATGTCCCTCGTCCAACTGGCTACTGAAATTTTAACGATAGTCTTTGTGTTTGCACTCCTCCTACTAAGTCTTAGTTTATCAGAATAAAAGAATGTTGTCTTCTTTCCCTAGATCAATACGACCCTCAAAAATATATATATCAAATTGAAGTGACGCAGGTCTCAGACGTTTACCACTTCGGTAAAACCCACAAGCACGGGTATGGTGCTGACAGACCTATAAACATAATCGGGGCGAACCAGGATTCGAACCCACAATCATAGGTTTCTGGCGTGCCCAAGGGATGCAACTCTGCACAGCGAATCGCGGCGCCACCCGTGGCCCCGAAACTGGCTTGTAACTTTTAAGGCTAACAATATTTTCGAGACTTTCACAAACTGGTGGTAGTACCAAATACGACGGAGTGTTGCCATGGTTACAGAGAGACTGCATATTAATGTTGATCGGTGTTTAGGTGACACAGGGTTATTATGCCATGTTAAGCTACAGACCACATGACATCTATTACAAACACTTTGAGTCTTGGGAGTCATGAAACTTACCTGTGAAAGTAATGAGTTGGTGCTCACCCACTATTTTCGTTCAAATGAAGCTGAGATTTCTGATCTTTATTATTTGTTGGTTGTGAGAAGTAATCAATAAAAAGTGAAGCACAGATATATTTTGGTGGTGCAGTTGTCTGATGTGCTCATCCTATACAGAGTTGCATCCCTTAGGTATGCCAGTATCCTTTGACTTGATTGGCCCTGATTATGTTTCTTAGGTGAGGTGAGGTGAAACGGGGTTTAACGTCGCGTCCAAGATTATTGCACTTATATAGCGACGTGCATGTACGTGTGTGTGTTGTGTGGCTGCTTGTACTAGTCCGGACTGATGCCGATTTATAGTGCTAGCCCACCTTAATGCCGAGCGCCAGACAGGGTAACAACAAGTACCATCTTTTAACGTCTTTTGGTATGACGCGGCCGGGGATCGAACCCCGGACCTTCCGCTCTCCGGGCGGACGCTCTACCATTAGACCACGGAGGCGGTCATGTTTCTTAGGAGTTGCGTCCCTTAGGCATGCCAGTATCCTTTGACTTGATTGGCCCTGATTATGTTTCTAGGTTTGTTGGCACCATACCCGTGCTCGTGGGTTTCACCCAAGTTGTAAGCATCTACAACCAGCATCACTGTGGGCTTTCCTCACACATTATCTTGATAAAGAGTACATGCCATGATATAACTGAAATACTGTTTCAAGCGCCATTATTACAAACTCATTCACAAATACCTTTTAGGAATGGTCATTCAGGCCAGAAAGTTCTGTAAGACTGAACCAATGGCCTGTTACTTGTGTACATTCCACTTGCCCTTTCACAATGTCAGTAGGAATGGACTTGCAGGCTAGCGGGTTAGTGGTTTGAGATCGTACTTGGTCAAGGCAGTTACCATGGTTACTATGTTGCCCTCATCTGATGTTGATGTTACTACATTTCAGCTCCCAGACGTTCAAAAGAACTGCAACTTCGTCTTCTGAGCAACAATGTTCTGATTGAATGTCCTGAATATACCGGGCTGCAGCAAGCTTGGGTGAGTCTCTACATCCTTGAATCGCCCGTGAAGATCCGGGATAGAATAGGTCTTCAGCAACCCATGCTTGCCATAAAAGGCGACTATGCTTGTCGTAAGAAGTGACTAATGGGATTGGGTGGTCAGGTTCGCTGACTTGGTTGATGCATGTCATCGTGTCCCAATTGCCTTGATCAATGTTCATGATGTCAATCACTGGATTGTCTGGTCCATACTCCATTATTTACAGACCACCGTCATATATAGTTCGGGAATCACGCACGTTGAGAAGCCCAACGCTAACACCGTATTCGTGCGTGCGTGATTCCCGTGCACACTTTCGAGTTGAGTTGATTGGTTCAACTGTGTCATATGGCTCTGTGACGCAGGGGTAGCATTATGCAGATGGCTGTTTCAATGAATGCTCGTTCCACCAGTGACGAACAGGTCTGGTTGTTGATGAAATATAGCGATAGCTAAATAGATAGATTTTTTATTCATGCACCGATTGTCTTTAAATGTAATATCCAGTTATGTATGACTGTTTAATAATCTCATACCAACTTTGACTGGAGTAGGTCCAATTGTTTTTCAGATATTGTAGTAAATGTCAGTACCTTAAATTACCTTCCAGACTATAGCTGGAATGTTGCTGAGTGCGGCGTTAAACAAACAAACAAACATCCTTGAATCCTGATTTTACCATATTGTTACTCATATGGACGATGGGGGCACGGGGGGCATAGTTGTCTAAAGCACCGCAATTTATGTCCCTTTGCAGCCAGAAATCTAAGATTGTACGTTTGAATCCTAGATCCTAAAACCGCAATATAGGGAATGTCACAATAGTCATGCCCTATATTTGCGGGGTTTTTTAACTGATATTTTGGGAACATAAGAATAGTTGAGCTTCCATTTGCCAATAAGAGGACAAAATGTGTTTCCTTGTATTTCTGTGACTACTTTTCCGTGTTGAAACGAAGTTGGTGGGAATATTGAAATGGGTTCCGTCCGTGTGTGCATGCGTGTGTGTGGGTGTGTGCGTGCATCCTGAAATCGTTTCCGGAGCATAACTCAGAAACGTTAAATATTTCTCTACGAAACTATGCATGTCTATCTGACTCATGCTGAACTGGTGCCTTTTGCTATTTAGGAATTTTAGAAATTTTAATTTTTTACGTTTCCATGGCAACAAGTTGGACCTAGGTTCTATAAGGGTGGTGTTCATTTCCGGAGCGTAACTCAAAAACCATTAAATGCTTTCTTTACAAAACTTTGCATGTCTACCAGGCACATACTGAACTGGTGCCTTTTGTTATTTCGGAATTTTAGACATTTTTATTTTTCACGTTTCCATGGCAGCAAGTTGGACTTAGAAATCAATAAGGGTAGGGTTCGATTCCGGATGAAATTTTCCGAATCTATCAGACATATGCTGAATTGTTGCCTTTTGCTATTTATGAATTTGAGAAATTTATATTATTGGGTATTATTTCCAGAGCTTGACTCATTAACCGTTAAATATTTTCCAATGAAACTGTGTTAAAATGGGCGGGGGATATAGATGACTTCATCGACCATGCGCTTGTTCCGTGTTGATGTTTATTCGGTGTTGATGTTTTATTGATCTCTCTGCAGAATGTGGCTCAGGAGTTCAACAGCCGAGAGTGGAGAAGCTTCCAACAGGAGATCCACATTCGCAGAGGCTTCAAAGAAATCCACAAGTCACTTGCCAACATGTTAGGTGCTGACCGAGTCAAGGCGGACTACATTCTACCTCACTACAGAAGTGCAAGTAAGAACATCACAGCAGTAGAAATAAACCTGGAATGTTTACCACTCCGGATAATAATATCACCCCTAAAGTGGCCGAATTATTACTCAGCCTTTGGAAACTGCTTGTAGTTGGCTATAGTTTCAGGGGGCGGTCGGGTAGTCTAGTGGTTAAAGCGTTCGCTCGTCACGCAGAAGACCCGGGTTCGATTCCCGACATGGGTACAATGTGTGAAGCCCATTTCTGGTGTCCCCCGCCGTGATATTGCTGGAATATTGCTAAAAGTGGCGTAAAACCATACTCACTCACTCACTATAGTTTCAGATGTCATGTTATGGTCGTCGCTTTATCTGACACTATCTTGTTTACTGGTAGGGTGGCAAGCCATGGAAGCTACTCACGTTAAAACGATTCAAGGAATGTCATTCCATTCATTTCTGTCTGATAATCACTCTTCAATTTCTTGGCCTCAAAGACTAGATCACACCTGTTTTTATACCCATGCTTCATTTGGTACGCTCATTGACAAAATGATTGTGTCTTGTTTTGCTTCAAATATGGCCAATCGAGTTACTGAAGTTTGAGTTAATGCAGTTCCATTTATTCTATCATGTGTATAAAGACTACATGTATTGTGTAATGATGCTAATCACCTTACAGATATTGAACTAAGGCTTGATGCCTCGAACCATCCCATAAAGACGGAGGACTATGTCAGTCAAGACCCCTGGAATGTGCAACCCCTGGACAGCAAGCATGGCAGCAAGCCCACGGACACACAGCGCAAGTTAGTTGAAACCCTCTTTTTCTAATGCTAATGGTTAAGGGTGGGCGAGTGGATGTTTTGTAGTCCATGGTAGCACAGTGGCCAGGTGGTCTTATGATGTTCCTGTAGTCCATGGTAGCACAGTGGCCAGGTGGTCTAATGATGTTCCTGTAGTCCATGGTAGCACAGTGGCCAGGTGGTCTTATGATGTTCCTGTAGTCCATGGTAGCACAGTGGCCAGGTGGTCTTATGATGTTCCTGTAGTCCATGGTAGCACACCGGCCAGGTGGTCTAATGATGTTCCTGTAGTCCATGGTAGCACAGTGGCCAGGTGGTCTAATGATGTTCCTGTAGTCCATGGTAGCACACCGGCCAGGTGGTCTTATGATGTTCCTGTAGTCCATGGTAGCACACTGGCCAGGTGGTCTAATGATGTTCCTGTAGTCCATGGTAGCACACCGGCCAGGTGGTCTAATGATGTTCCTGTAGTCCATGGTAGCACAGTGGCCAGGTGTGATGTTCCTGTAGTCCATGGTAGCTACATGGTCCAGGATGTTTCAGTATTTGATGCTCGTAAATAGCCTACCTACATAAGTCATCACGTATCCAGTATTTGCTGTTTACACTCATATGAAAGAGAAACTGGAACCAACTGTTAGAAATTTTTAATTTTCTGAAACTTGTAATGACATAAAAGCAGCAGACTATGATTTTTTTACAGGATCGCCATAGAGCTTGGAAGCATTCGTCAGTTCCTCACAACAGACAGCCTGTCTCTGGATGCTGCAAGTCTGAAGGGTCTGCCAGTCACCAGCAGTCACCAGGCGTACCATGTCAAACTGAATGGGCACAACCAGACCAAAATGAGAAATCTGAACCGCCTCGGATACAAAGTAATCTTGGTAAGGACAGCATGTACAGTTTGGGCCAGTTTGGGGATTATGGGTTAGAATAAGGTCCCTAGAAACCCATGCTGGTCATACAAGGTGAGTTACTACAGGCTTGGTGACTTGGTTGATGGTGTGTCCTCACAGCCTGACGAGGGGGTTGTCGCTCATATCATATCACTGGATTGTCTGGTCCAGACTCAATGATTTTCCGGCTGCCAACAGGAATATATTTGAGTGTGGTGACAAAACTGTTATGGTGGTCACTCTTGGTTTCAGCTGTTCTAGCTGATTTGTGTCATCGTATCCCATCAGCATCAATTGGTTCAGCAATGCATTTGTTCAACAGTGTTCAGAATATAACAAGGAAATCCAAGGGTCCTTGTCATATCTCTTATGTTACATGTTTAGGGAGTCCTTAGACTCAGAACCACAGAAGACCTCTCCAGGGTCCCCATAGTTCTGAACACTCAGTGTTTGACCCATAGAGGAATCAAGATATTTTCAGAACTGCTGACTCAGCATTGAAACTTTCTTCTGCTCGACTGCTATGTGTTCTCTAATTATGGCCCATCAGTTTATATGCTTCTGATGTCCAAGTAAGAGGACCCTGAGAAGTGGTCATCATGGCAGGGATATGGAAGTTTCCGAGTTCGCATTGAAATGAAGATTTTCGGTTCGAATCCTGGTTTGCCCCGATTATGTTCCTAGGTTTGTCCTTGCTCGTGGGTTTTACCCAAGTGGTTAACAGAGTTAAACCCAACTCACTCACTCACTAACTTGCTTCCCTTGCCCACACTTGATTATTTACAGGGTGTTGTGATATAACTGGAATATTGCTGACTGTGGCATAAAACAATATGCGTTCACTTACTGAATCTTTGGAAGGAAATTTGTTAGTATTCAGTGTTTAGAACAGGGGTGTTACAGCTATGCTTTCTCTTGCAGCTCCACCCTCATGAGGTGGATGAGCTGTCTGACATGAAGGAAGATGAGCGCCGGAGGGTTCTGTGTGACCGGCTCCACAAGGAAGCCGAGATGGACGTTCAGGTGTGTCAGATGGAGTCCTGACTCTTGGAATAGACTTCAAGGGTGGACATTCAGGTGTGCAAGGCAGAGTGGAACAGCATTCCCATGAAGATCCCCGGGGTAGAATAGGTCTTCAGCAACCCATGCCTGCCATAAAAGGCAACTATGCTTGTCGTAAGAAGCGACTAACGGGATCGGGTGGTCAGGCTCACTGACTTGGTTGATGCATGTCATCGTATCCTAATTGCTGGATTGTCTGGTCCAGACCTGAATATTTACAGACCGCCGTCATATAGCTGGAATACTGCTGAGTGTGGCATTAAACAAACAAACAAACAAACAAACCCTTGGAACAGCCCACATCAAGTTTCAAGGGTGGACATTCAGGTGTGCAAGGCAAACTTCAGTTTCGAGATATCATGTCTGTGTGCGTAATTTATTCATTCAAGACATGGAGGATATTATTTGTGTTGAGTGAAAATATCTCCTTTCCCCCACCACGAGTTGAGAGAAAAATGATATTTCACGAGAAACAGTGAATATCCTATAAACAGTTTATAGCGAGAAGCAACATTAACTCCATAAATGACCACCTGTACTTATTTGTCCTTGTCAATGTGAAACTAAGGTGAAATGGAAGTCAACAGTTTATGTAAGGGCTAGACATTTACAATTAAGGGAGACAATTTGCAGGGAGGTAACTCTTGTGTGTCAATAGTACTGTCCAAGTGTTATATTCAATGAAAATACCACATTTTCTCAACTTCAGGAAACTCAGTCTTTCACACTGAAATATGTAACAAATCATGTGATAAGAGATAGAGATAAAAAACATGTAAGCAGCTGGTAACGAATACTTCTTCAAAGTACATAACTATGACTGAGCACCATTTTACACGTCATGTGATGCCATACCTTTATCAGAACTGGAATTCACAAATGGAAGAGTCGCTGAATGAAATTCACCAACACCAGAGTCTTTGACAGAGTGTCAGCTGTGTGAACCTCGCACAGATCTTAAAAAAAATAAAAAAATGTTACATTCCTTGAAGCGATTCAGTCAACCTTTACATAATCCTTGTCTTTTCTAACTATCGTCATTTTGTTAAACCCACGCCCATCAATTACTGACTGTGAAAACATTGTTGCTACAACTCATAAGGCCAGAATATATTGTGATCATTGTTATAACCGACCATTACTGCTTGACCACAGGTTACCTAGTCATGCAAGCCAATATTTGATATTAGTGTGCTTTCAGTAAATATTGTTGGTACAATGAATCGATGAGCTGAGAAATGTGCTTGTGAATCATTTAAAATATTTCAATTAAAGTTTAAAATATAAATGATAATTGTACTATATTTTTGTGCCTGGGGACCAAATCCTAGGTTCGTGATATTGGGTGAAAGTAATGCTGAAGTTTGAGATGTGCATTATATGTACAAGTTTAGTCAGTCAATGATACTTATACAAGAAGACGTTTTTGACCAAAGGTTTGCCTCGAGATGGGAATGGCATTCGAGATTGAGGGAGTCTACTCTACATTAATTTGTGACTAATTTCACCAGCTCTTTTATTATTGGGGGCGGTCGGGTAGCCTAGTGGTTAAAGCGTTCGCTCGTCACGCCGAAGACCCGGGTTCAATTCTCGACATGGGTACAATGTGTGAAGCCCATTGCTGGTGTCCCTCGCCGTGATATTGCTGGAATATTGCTAAAAGCGGCGTAAAACCATACTTACCCACTTTTTTTTATTGTTGGATCATAGGTTTTCAGATGTCATATGTTTTTTGGACGGGGTGTAGCATCACACAAAAATTGTAAATACTCTGATGATGGCTTTTTTAAAGAGGAAAAGTGTCTTTTATAAAAGTGAATAAGATATTTTACAGTTGTGGATGTGATTAGAGAGAAAACTATAAATGTTTCTTAAGCGTCCGAAAACCCATAGGGATACTACTAAGTGATTATTTAATAAACCTTTGGAGCAGGCAGATTTTCAGTGAGTTGGCAGCTGGATCAATGTTAAGTAAATCTGTGATAATGTTTAGGTGTGTCAGTGATGGGCAAACTCCTTGACACATACAGTTACCAGCAATACAAGAACACAGAGAGATCTGTATATGTACATGCTGGTTTGTATACAGGCATCTGTCGTTGATCTGTGTAGGAATGTTTCTAGTTCAAGTTATGGTCATCTGTACCTACAACACGTGCAATTCTGTACAGTACCCTAACCATTGTAACCATGGTAACACCCTGGGTGTTTGTGTGTTGAGTGCTGTCAATGAATGTATGTTGGTTGTTACTGAGTGCAAATTGTATTATTTGGAAGAATACTGTTTGCCATAACATTTACTATTTGTTTGATGTTTACTTTTATCAAAAAATGTATCATAGAGTTTATTAAATTGTTTTAAATTAGGTGGCTTGTGTTTGCAGTTGATTTATTTGGGTAAGTGAGTGAGTTTGGTTTAATGCTGCTTTCAACACTATTGCACTAGATGACAGCTTTTCCACTTGATGTGATAATGTCTTAGGTGCTCACCACTTTCATGAAACCCACAAGCACGGGTACGGTGATAACAAACCTAGACACATAATCAGGGCAAACCAGGATTTATAGGTTTCTGGCACGCCTAAGGGACGCAACTCTGCACAGCGAGTTTGGCCGGTCAGTTGTGATTGTGGAAGATTTCAAAAGGTTTTGGGCCATGTTTGTCATTATGTTATGGTCAGTATATATTTGACTTACGTACACTGGTGGCTATGTCTTGGATATTTTAGAAAAAAACATTTTTCCTTGTGAAAGTTATCTTGAATAAGAAATGAATAATCTTATTTGCCCCCCCTGTCAAAAAGTTAACTACGGCCTTGGTTAACCCAGAAATCGTTATGTCCAAAACTAAATTGTGAAATGAGTAAATGACCTCACAAGATCAATGTATAAAGAATAAATTATATTGCAGTTTTAGGTTTACAATAACAAATGGAACACATTGGGTCACATAATTGGCAGCAGCAAAAAATATCAGGCCCTTAAATTAATGTAAGTGCATTCAGGAATGTTTAGAAATCGTGACAATGTCGAATGTCAAGAAACAGGCCTGAGTCCGTTCTGAAATCAAGAATAGTAATGGCAGATTGCAGGAATTTATCGTGTTTACAACATGTATCCAATCCCCACTTGGTAGGTCTAACAAGACCTCGAATCTTATCTCTCTTAAATCGGTATAGCGAACCTCCTAGAAAGTGCCGTCCCGAAACTTTGCGAATGATTAGACATGTACTTGTACAGACCGCCTCCGTGGTCTAGTGGTGGAGCATCCGCCCGGAGAGCGGAAGGTTCGGGGTTCGATCGCCGTCCGCGTCATACCAAAAGACGTTGAAATATGGTACTTGTTACCCTGTCTGGCGCTCGGCATTAAGGGGCTTAAACAAGGACTGGTCGGCTCGGAGTCCGTATACTTTCTCTGAGTGGTGTATTCATGTTAAAATGCGGCATGGTATCTCAGTGAGCTGGCACTATAAATTGGCAGCCACACACACCTGCAAGCACGTCGATAGACAAGTTCATAATCTTGGACGCGACGTTAAACCCCATTTCACCTCACCTCACCTCACTTCTACAGATATTTACCAACTTTCATTACTAAAACACCTTCAGATAACTGCAAGTAACTGTGAGAGCTATGTGTTCTAATTCAGCGTATGATGTAATTTCGAAAGTTACTATTTGATCGAATAATGAGGTCGATACAATAACCTACTTTTGACGCTACAACCATTGTTCTATGTATGGATGTCCAATATCTTTATTATGCCCACATGTACCATTTACAGTGTGTAGATCAAGCAGTCTACACATGTCAGCAAGACGCTTGCCAACTACACTTGTTTGCTTATCACATGAAATTCGTGGCTAATCAAACCCATCTGAAAAACTCAGTCACGACATCTGACACAAAATGATTAATCTTGGTTTTGACGGTTGAAACAATTTCGCGGGCAAAAATGTATACTCCAATGTTTGATGGTGGCTAAAAATGAAACAAACAAGAAATGGTTGTTCGATGTTGATACTGGTATCATAGTTATGTTTTGGATCTTAAGTTTGCAGGGGCGGTCGGTAGCCTAGTGGTTAAAGCGTTCGCTCGTCACGCCGAAAACCCAGGTTCGATTCCCGACATGGGTACAATGTGTGAAGCCCATTGCTGGTGTCCCAAGCCGTGATATTGCTGGAATATTGCTCAAAACGGCGTAGAACCATACTCACTCACTCACTCACGTAAGTTTGCAATGTTTCGGTGACTGTGATTCAGTCAAGTAACGTTTTCATAACGTTTGTAATTGTTTGGTCAATTCCAATTTTCAAGTGTATACTTTTTTTTGTCCGGCAGTGTATTTATCATAAATGAATACGCTGGAACTTGACCTTCTGTGTTGGACACGACTGCTCTGTATTTAGGTGTATGACTTATTTGGACTTGTCTCACCCAATCGGTGTTCGGTAGATATGCATGTCCTGAATCTGGACTGACCTTCAAGACAGGTGACTTTTCGCATGATTGTTTTCGCTCTAGATAAACCTCATCACATTATGTTTTAACACTGGCATAACCTTCGTTATACCTACAGTGATCCGGAACGTAGCTAAAATGTTTTATTTGTAAATATTTTTTTACAAATGGATTTAATGAAATTTACTAGTATCTTTATGAAGAATTTAAGAGTCTCTTAGAACCAGGGAAATTACTTCTCAGTCTTATCAGAAGGAAGATTTAGAAACGTTCTTTAAAGAGTTCCAGTGGGCCGTTTAAAATTTAAAAGGAATGAAGGGAGATATTTGTCTATGGATTGATCACTAGGAAAATGTGACCGCCTCCGTGATCTCGCGGGAGAGCGTCTTCCCGGGGTGCGGATGGTCGGGGCCTCGATCACCTGCCGCGTCATACCAGAAGACGTTAAAAGATGGTACTTATTGTTACCCTGTCTGGCGCTCGGCATTAAGGGGTTAAAACAAGGACGTCTCGGCTCGGAGTCAGTACACAGTGTCTGAGTGGGGTATTCATGTTAAACTGTGGGCTGGCACTATGATATCGGCATGAGTACGGACCAGTACAAGCAGCCACACACACAAACACACGTGCATGCAAGTCGCCATGTACGTGCAATGATCTTGAACGATACGTTAATTTCCATTTCACATCACAACACTAAGTGAGTGAGTGAGTGAGTGAGTTGGGTTTAACGCCGCTTTTAACAGTATTCCAGTGATATCACGGCGTGTCAGCTTAATGTGGGAGGAAAGCCCGAAGTGATGCAGGTCTCAGACGTTTACCACTTCGTTGAAAACCACGAGCACGGGCATGGTGCTGACAAAAACATAATCGGGGCGAACCGGGATTCGAACCCACAATCATAGGTTTCTGACGTGCCCAAGGGACGCAACTCTGCACAGCGAATCGCGGCGCCTTAGACGACTGGGCCACCCGTGCCCCCCACAACACTAAGAATATGTCCAGTTTGCAATTACGGTGCAGAGGACGAATCTGTTTACAAGTAAACTACGGTTAAAGGAACTCAAAGGGACCACTAATTTTAGTTCCTTATAACCGTAGTTCGTTATAAGCATTACGACTGAATTTCCTCACTCTTGTCGCATTTTAAAGACAGAATATATCCACTTCAAAGAATATAGCCTAATCACGTTATTACGTGTCATTACTTAATCCAGTTAATCACTTGCCTGCAATTGTATATTGCCGCTTTGAACAGCCGGTGTCGGCCCGGGAGTGCCAAATTTGACATTTAGGAGGGAAAATCCTCTTGGCGTTCCCGGGACCAGTAAGGACTCAGACACGGTTCATTAACACGGGATTTGGCACTCCAGGTACAAGGCAAATAAAACGATGTGAAATGGGGTTTAACGTCGTGTCCAAGATTTTTGCACTTATATAGCGACGTGCATGCACGTGTGTGTGTGTGTGGGTGTGTGTTTGGCTGCTTATACTAGTCCGGACTGATGCGGATTTATAGTGCAAGCCCACTGAGATACCATGCCGCGGTTTAACATGAATACCCCACTCAGACACAGTATACTGACTCCGAGTCGACCAGTCCTTGTTTTAGCCCCTTTATGCCGAGCGCCAGACAGGGTAACAACAAGTACCATCTTTGAACGTCTTTTGGTATGACGCGGCCTGGGATCGAACCCCGGACCTTCCGCTCTCCGGGCGGACGCTCTACCACTAGACAACGGAGGCAGTCCAAATAAACTGAGAACAAAGGAGTACCGCTCATCAATTTCATTACCGTATTTATGCATTAAAGTAAATGACTGTTTAAAATGTACATATTTATATTAATGTTCAGTCCCGGTGAAGAAGTTCCGAGAAGTTAATGTTTAATTAATGCATTTTTGGTAAAAATGTATAAAAAGTTTAAAATGTACAAATTCATAATAATCCATTAATGTTCTATCAAAGAATCCATCGAATTATGTGTTCGGCTTTGTTTAATGTTCAATCCAGGTAAGGAAGTTCTGACACATGGTCTGTCCCCCTCTCACACCCTCTATTAAAGTCACGTTCACTTGCGCATTTGCCAATTTACTGTATTATAGACTCATTGCAACTGTAAAGCTAGTCAAAAACTCTTTAATAGTTTTGATCTTCTTTAGCGCTTTGTTTGTAAACACATCCGCATCGTGAGTAGACTCTAAATAACTTGTTTATATCAAGAAGTGTATTTCTACTAATGTATTTCGGTTTGCCTCATTTATATCATAAAACGGTACGCATTCACGATTCACCGCACTCACAGGTAATCCGTCGATTTGGCGCACTCCCGGTACCAACAGCAGTATCTCTTGATTTATTATTTCGGCTCTCCCGGGACTATCTGAAATTCAGATTTGGCGTTCCCGGCCCATACCGAACTGCCGCGCGTGGCCGCTGATGTTTTGATAGTCTGATTTGGGACACGTGATCAACTCAAATATTAACAGTCCGTTAAAAACATAATAATAATGCATATGTTCATATTGTGAAATCTTAGAAAAATGTATCTGCCAGAAAGTTTTGGAAAATATCCTAGCTTAAATATCCTTAAGTCAGCTTTTGGGTACTAACAATGGACATTTATTAAAACATGTACCACATTACTTATTACATGCTTATGAAAGACGTTGTATTGATCTGACATAGTCCTTGTGAATTTGTATTTATGTATTTCCGTATTCATGCATGGTGTGTATGCAGTATGTGTATGCTTGTGTATATGGCCCTGAGGCCTTCATGCAAATACATTTCTTCTCCTTCTCTACTTCTTCTGATAATGATGTAGGGGCGGTCGGGTGGCCTAGTGGTTAAAGCATTAGCTCGTCACGCCGAAGACCCGGGTTCGATTTCCGACATGGGTACAATGTGTGAAGCCCATTTCTGGTGTCCCCCGCCGTGATATTGCTGGAATATTGCTAAAAGCGGCGTAAAACCATACTCACTCACTCACTCTGATAATGATGTGAAACTTAGCTACACAGTTCATTAAAAAAATGTGCTTGTGATAAATGCTGATAAGCATATTTTTCTTTGAGATAAGGTCTACCTCTTGCACCTCATCAGGAGAATGCCCGAACTAATGCATAACCTGAGTTACATGCAGTCGGGTTATATTTTATTATGTTTTTTCTATGGTGGCAATTTTCCCGAGCTGCCTTTCCGACACGAAACGTAATGAAGTCAGTTTTTTGGCCTACTTTCTGGCTACTGTGACCTGACCGCCACAGCGTGTAAACAAAATTTTGTTCAAAAGATAAGGAATCAGCCCAAATACCAACGATATTTTACAAATCATTAATCCAGTGTTTATTACGAACATGTCATCATATCCTAATTGCTGGATTGTCTGGTCCAGACCTGAATATTTACAGACCTCCGTCATATAGCTGGAATACTGCTGAGTGTGGCGTTAAACAAACAAACAAACAAACCCTTGGAACAGCCCACATCGAGTTTCAAGGATGGACATTCAGGTGTGCAAGGCAAACTTCAGTTTCGAGATAGCATGTCTGATGGTGCGTGAAGCAATACTTATTCATTCAAGACATGGAGGATATTTCTTGTGTCAAGTGAAAATATCTCCTTTCCCCCACCACGAGTTGAGAGAAAAATGATATTTCACGAGAAACAGTGAATATCCTATAAACAGTTTATAGCGAGAAGCAACATTAACTCCATAAATGACCACCTGTAATTATTTGTCCTTGTCAATGTGAAACTAAGGTGAAATGGAAGTCAACAGTTTGTGTAAGGGCTAGACATTTACAATTAAGGGAGACAATTTGCAGGGAGGTAACTCTTGTGTGTCAATAGTACTGTCAAGTGTTATATTCAATGAAAATACCACATTTTCTCAACTTCAGGAAACTCAGTCTTTCACACTGAAATATGTAACAAATCATGTGATAAGAGATAGAGATACAAAACATGTAAGCAGCTGGTAACGAATACTTCTTCAAAGTACATAACTATGACTGAGCACCCTTTTACACGTCATGTGATGCCATACCTTTATCAGAACTGGAATTCACAAATGGAAGAGTCGCTGAATGAAATTCACCAACACCAGAGTCTTTGACAGAGTGTCAGCTGTGTGAACCTCGCACAGATCTTAAAAAAAATAAAAAAATGTTACATTCCTTGAAGCGATTCAGTCAACCTTTACATAATCCTTGTCTTTTCTAACTATCGTCATTTTGTTAAACCCATGCCCATCAATTACTGACTGTGAAAACATTGTTGCTACAACTCATAAGGCCAGAATATATTGTGATCATTGTTATAACCGACCATTACTGCTTGACCACAGGTTACCTAGTCATGCAAGCCAATATTTGATATTAGTGTGCTTTCAGTAAATATTGTTGGTACAATGAATCGATGAGCTGAGAAATGTGCTTGTGAATCATTTAAAATATTTCAATTAAAGTTTAAAATATAAATGATAATTGTACTATATTTTTGTGCCTGGGGACCAAATCCTAGGTTCGTGATATTGGGTGAAAGTAATGCTGAAGTTTGAGATGTGCATTATATGTACAAGTTTAGTCAGTCAATGATACTTATACAAGAAGACGTTTTTGACCAAAGGTTTGCCTCGAGATGGGAATGGCATTCGAGATTGAGGGAGTCTACTCTACATTAATTTGTGACTAATTTCACCAGCTCTTTTATTATTGGGGGCGGTCGGGTAGCCTAGTGGTTAAAGCGTTCGCTCGTCACGCCGAAGACCCGGGTTCAATTCTCGACATGGGTACAATTTGTGTAGCCCATTTCTGGTGTCCCTCGCCGTGATATTGCTGGAATATTGCTAAAAGCGGCGTAAAACCATACTTACTCACTTTTATTATTGCTGGATCATAGGTTTTCAGATGTCATATGTTTTTTGGACGGGGTGTAGCATCACACAAAAATTGTAAATACTCTGATGATGGCTTTTTTAAAGAGGAAAAGTGTCTTTTATAAAAGTGAATAAGATATTTTACAGTTGTGGATGTGATTAGAGAGAAAACTATAAATGTTTCTTAAGCGTCCGAAAACCCATAGGGATACTACTAAGTGATTATTTAATAAACCTTTGGAGCAGGCAGATTTTCGGTGAGTTGGCAGCTGGATCAATGTTAAGTAAATCTGTGATAATGTTTAGGTGTGTCAGTGATGGGCAAACTCCTTGACACATACAGTTACCAGCAATACAAGAACACAGAGAGATCTGTATATGTACATGCTGGTTTGTATACAGGCATCTGTCGTTGATCTGTGTAGGAATGTTTCTAGTTCAAGTTATGGTCATCTGTACCTACAACACGTGCAATTCTGTACAGTACCCTAACCATTGTAACCATGGTAACACCCTGGGTGTTTGTGTGTTGAGTGCTGTCAATGAATGTATGTTGGTTGTTACTGAGTGCAAATTGTATTATTTGGAAGAATACTGTTTGCCATAACATTTACTATTTGTTTGATGTTTACTTTTATCAAAAAATGTATCATAGAGTTTATTAAATTGTTTTAAATTAGGTGGCTTGTGTTTGCAGTTGATTTATTTGGGTAAGTGAGTGAGTTTGGTTTAATGCTGCTTTCAACACTATTGCACTAGATGACAGCTTGTCCACTTGATGTGATAATGTCTTAGGTGCTCACCACTTTCATGAAACCCACAAGCACGGGGTACCGTGATAACAAACCTAGACACATAATCAGGGCAAACCAGGATTATAGGTTTCTGGCACGCCTAAGGGACGCAACTCTGCACAGCGAGTTTGGCCGGTCAGTTGTGATTGTGGAAGATTGTGAAGATTTCAAAAGGTTTTGGGCCATGTTTGTCATTATGTTATGGTCAGTATATATTTCACTTACGTACACTGGTGACCATGTCCTGGAGATTTTAGAAAAAACATTTTTCCTTGTGAAAGTTATCTTGAATAAGAAATGAATAATCTTATTTGCCCCCCTGTCAAAAAGTTAACTACGGCCTTGGTTAACCCAGAAATCGTTACGTCCAAAACTAAATTGTGAAATGAGTAAATGACCTCACAAGATCAATGTATAAAGAATAAATTATATTGCAGTTTTAGGTTTACAATAACAAATGGAACACATATCGGGCCCTTAAATTAATGTAAGTGCATTCAGGAATGTTTAGAAATCGTGTCAATGTCTAATGTCAAGAAACAGGCCTGTGTCCGTTCTGAAATCAAGAATAGTGATGGCAGAGGACAGGAACTTATCTATGGTGTTTCCAACATGTATCCAATCCCCACTTGTCTCTCTTAAATCGGTAAAGCGAACCTCCTAGAAAGTGCCGTCCCGAAACTTTGCGAATGATTAGACATGTACTTGTACAGACCGCCTCCGTGGTCTAGAGGTGGAGCATCCGCCCGGAGAGCGGAAGGTTCGGGGTTCGATCGCCGTCCGCGTCATACCAAAAAGACGTTGAAATATGGTACTTGTTACCCTGTCTGGCGCTCGGCATTAAGGGGCTTAAACAAAGACTGGTCGGCTCGGAGTCCGTATACTTTCTCTGAGTGGTGTATTCATGTTAAAATGCGGCATGGTATCTCAGAGAGCTGGCACTATAAATTGGCAGCCACACACACCTGCTAGCACGTTGATAGATAAGTTCAATAATCTTGGACGCGACGTTAAACCCCATTTCACCTCACCTCACCTCACTTCTACAGATATTTACCAACTTTCATTACTAAAACACCTTCAGATAACTGCAAGTAACTGTCAGAGCTATGTGTTCAAATTCAGTGTATGAGGTAATTTCGAAAGTTACTATTTGATCGAATAATGAGGTCGATACAATAACCTACTTTTGACGCTACAACCATTGTTCTATGTATGGATGTCCAATATCTTTATTATGCCCACATGTACCATTTACAGTGTGTAGATCAAGCAGTCTACAAGTGTCAGCAAGACGCTTGCCAACTACACTTGTTTGCTTATCAAATGAAATTCGTGGCTAATCAAACCCATCTGAAAAACTCAGTCACGACATCTGACACAAAATGATTAATCTTGGTTTTGATGGTTGAAACAATTTCGCGGGCAAAAAGGTATACACCCATGTTTGATGGTGGCTAAAAATGAAACAAACAAGAAATGGTTGTTCGATGTTGATACTGGTATCATAGTTATGTTTTGGATCTTAAGTTTGCAGGGGCGGTCGGTAGCCTAGTGGTTAAAGCGTTCGCTCGTCACGCCGAAAACCCAGGTTCGATTCCCGACATGGGTACAATGTGTGAAGCCCATTGCTGGTGTCCCCAGCCGTGATATTGCTGGAATATTGCTCAAAGCGGCGTAGAACCATACTCACTCACTCACTCACTCACTCACTCACTCACTTAAGTTTGCAATGTTTCGGTGACTGTGATTCAGCCAAGTAACGTTTTCATAACGTTTGTAATTGTTTGGTCAATTCCAATTTTCAAGTGTATACTTTTTTTTGTCCGGCAGTGTATTTATCATAAATGAATCCGCTGGAACTTGACCTTCTGTGTTGGACACGACTGCTCTGTATTTAGGTGTATGACTTATTTGGACTTGTCTCACCCAATCGGTGTTCGGTAGATATGCATGTCCTGAATCTGGACTGACCTTCAAGACAGGTGACTTTTCGCATGATTGTTTTCGCTCTAGATAAACCTCATCACATTATGTTTTAACACTGGCATAACCTTCTTTATACCTACAGTGATCCGGAACGTAGCTAAAATGTTTTATTTGTAAATATTTTTTTACAAATGGATTTAATGAAATTTACTAGTATCTTTATGAAGAATTTAAGAGTCTCTTAGAACCAGGGAAATTACTTCTCAGTCTTATCAGAAGGAAGATTTAGAAACGTTCTTTAAAGAGTTCCAGTGGGCCGTTTAAAATTTAAAAGGAATGAAGGGAGATATTTGTCTATGGATTGATCACTAGGAAAATGTGACCGCCTCCGTGATCTCGCGGTAGAGCGTCTTCCCGGGGTGCGGATGGTCGGGGCCTCGATCACCTGCCGCGTCATACCAGAAGACGTTAAAAGATGGTACTTATTGTTACCCTGTCTGGCGCTCGGCATTAAGGGGTTAAAACAAGGACGTCTCGGCTCGGAGTCAGTACACAGTGTCTGAGTGGGGTATTCATGTTAAACTGTGGGCTGGCACTATGATATCGGCATGAGTACGGACCAGTACAAGCAGACACACACACAACCACACGTGCATGCAAGTCGCCATGTACGTGCAATGATCTTGTACGATACGTTAGTTTCCATTTCACATCACAACACTAAGTGAGTGAGTGAGTGAGTTGGGTTTAACGCCGCTTTTAACAGTATTCCAGTGATATCACGGCGTGTCAGCTTAATGTTGGAGGAAAGCCCGAAGTGATGCAGGTCTCAGACGTTTACCACTTCGTTGAAAACCACGAGTACGGGCATGGTGCTGACAAAAACATAATCGGGGCGAACCGGGATTCGAACCCACAATCATAGGTTTCTGGCGTGCCCAAGGGACGCAACTCTGCACAGCGAATTGCGGCGCCTTAGACGAATGGGCCACCCGTGCCCCCCACAACACTAAGAATATGTCAAGTTTGCAATTACGTTGCAGAGGACGAATCTGTTTACAAGTAAACTACGGTTAAAGGAACTCAAAGGGACCACTAATTTTAGTTCCTTATAACCGTAGTTCGTTATAAGCATTTCGACTGAATTTCCTCACTCTTGTCGCATTTTAAAGACAGAATATATCCACTTCAAAGAATATAGCCTAATCACGTTATTACGTGTCATTACTTAATCCAGTTAATCACTTGCCTGCAATTGTATATTGCCGCTTTGGACAGCCGGTGTCGGCCCGGGAGTGCCAAATTTGACTTTTAGGAGGGAAAATCCTCTTGGCGTTCCCGGGACCAGTAAGGACTCAGACACGGTTCATTAACACGGGATTTGGCACTCCAGGTACAAGGCAAATAAAACGAGGTGAAATGGGGTTAACGTCGTGTCCAAGATTTTTGCACTTATATAGCGACGTACATGCACGTGTGTGTGTGTGTGTTTGGCTGCTTATACTAGTCCGGACTGATGCGGATTTATAGTGCAAGCCCACTGAGATACCATGCCGCGGTTTAACATGAATACCCCACTCAGACACAGTATACTGACTCCGAGTCGACCAGTCCTTGTTTTAGCCCCTTTCTGCCGAGCGCCAGACAGGGTAACAACAAGTACCATCTTTGAACGTCTTTTGGTATGACGCGGCTTGGGATCGAACCCCGGACCTTCCGCTCTCCGGGCGGACGCTCTACCGCTCTACCACTACCACGGAGGCAGTCCAAATAAACCGAGAACAAAGGAGTACCGCCCATCAATTTCATTACAGTATTTATGTATTAAAGTAAATGACTGTTTAAAATGTACATATTTATATTAATGTTCAGTCCCGGTTAAGAAGTTCCGAGAAGTTAATGTTTAATTGATGCATTTTTAGTAAAAATGTATAAAAAGTTTAAAATGTACATATTCATTATAATCAATTAATGTTCCATCGAAGAATCCATCGAATTATGTGTTCGGCTTTGTTTAATGTTCAATCCAGGTAAGGAAGTTCTGACACATGGTCTGTCCGCCTCTCACACCCTCTATTAAAGTCACGTTCACTTGCGCATTTGCCAATTTACTGTATTATAGACACATTGCAACTGTAAAGCTAGTCAAAAACTCTTTAATAGTTTTGATCTTCTTTAGCGCTTTGTTTGTAAACACATCCGCATCGTGAGTAGACTCTAAATAACTTGTTTATATCAAGAAGTGTATTTCTAGTAATGTATTTCGGTTTGCCTCATTTATATCATAAAACGGTACGCATTCACGATTCACCGCACTCACAGGTAATCCGTCGATTTGGCGCACTCCCGGTACCAACAGCAGTATCTCTTGATTTATTATTTCGGCTCTCCCGGGACTATCTGAAATTCAGATTTGGCGTTCCCGGCCCATACCGAACAGACGCGCGTGGCCGCGGATGTTTTGATAGTCTGATTTGGGACACGTGATCAGAGATTAACAGTTCGCTAAAAACATAATAATTATGCATTATGTTCATATTGTGAAGATCTTAGAAAATATGTTTCTGCCAGAAAGTTTGGGAAAATATCCTTAAGTCAGCTTTTGGGTACTAACAATGGACATTTTTTAAAACATGTACCACATTACTTATTACATGTTTATTAAAGACGTTGTAATGATCTGACATAGTCCTTGTGAATTTGTATTTATGTATTTCCGTATTCATGCATGGTGTGTATGCAGTGTGTATATGTTTGAGTATATGGCCCTGGGGCCTTCATGCAAATACATTTATTCTCCTTCTCTACTTCTTCTGATTATGATGTGAAACGTAGCTACACAGTTTATAAAAAAAATGTACCTGTGATAAATGCTGATAAGCATATTTTTCTTTGAGAACACGGAACCTTTTTGGATAAGGTCTACCTCTTGCACCCCATCAGGAGAATGCCCGAACTAATGCATAACCTGAGTTACATGCAGTCGAGTTATATTTTACTATGTTTTTTCTTTGGTTGCAATTTTCCTGAGCTGCCTTTCCGCCACGCAACGTAATGAAGTCAGTTTTTTGGCCTACTTTCTGGCTACTGTGACCTGACCGCCACAGCGTGTAAACAAAATTTTGTTCAAAAGATAAGGAATCAGCCCAAATACCTACGATATTTTACAAATCATTAATCCAGTGTTTATTACGAACATGTTTAAGAATGTATTGATGGAGTATTCTTCATCAGCAAGTGTGACCACGGGGCTTTAGTCTGTTTTTCGTCATCAATACGTTCTGAACAGGCCTGTGAAAACGTCCACAGTTTCCATATGCACCATAATCTGGTACTGATATTTTTTCTGAAATGTTCAACTTTATTTAACTTACTTACTCTATTTTGAAAGAGCCATATAGGCATCCTGGAAGCAATTTCTTCTTAAAATTCAAGATGAAACAAGTCATCAAAAATCCCAGAATTAGAGATCGGCAATTGTATTTGCAGCACACCCCATGTACCTCCGAATGCAACAATGGATAGATGGGTCGAAGAATTCTCTCCCTCCTCACTAAATATTTTTAGTATTTTGTAATTTAAAATAATATACCATTAACTGTATGGCAGTTACAATGACAATTTGTATTCGTTTCCATTTGTATAGACTGCCTATGAATGATGATTCAAATATATCGTTTAAGATTTACACCTGTTGCAAAGTGATTTTCTGCATTAAGGACACTTTGACCTGAGGAAAAGGATTCAACGATAAAGTCATCAAGGAACTTTTGCCATGTATTGGGATTTAGACATGCCAGCAGTGGATGTGTGAAGGTTCTATCATCATCCTATGCATCTAACATTAACATTATTCCAACATACTTAGTTCGCCAATGTTTATTTTATTTGATAGTGCTTCGCAAACACAACCTTGTAGTCGGAATCGTATAATGAACTATGGATTTGTCGCGTTTATTAATTATTATTCATACAATCTACCGGGGACTGATGATTCAGAGATGTCTTGTTGAAATATATACTTGTATAAGGATATAAGGACACCTCGACCTGAGGATTATTAATAGCGGTTGACGCTCGAATACGTAACTCAGCTACATGTTAGGTGCTGCTGCTCTCACTGGATTGTAAACATCCTTCAATTAAACTCCGACAAGCGTTTCAACGTTGTAATATATTTATATAAATTTAGCCAACAGGACTGACACCACCAGACACAGCAAAGCTGTTGACCTCAACTATAATAGGTTCAGATTTGAGACTGACCACCCAGTGTCCACCGCTGGATGACGGTGTTGGGGCCGTGGTCAGACCATCAGGAGTGATGTATTTAGCAGACTTAGGGTGAGCTCGTAGGTTCAAAGAAACAGACTGAGATGAATTGTCGTCACCATTGATAGGTCGCCAAGCTACAACGTGGGTTGCCATGGGAGAGCCAGATCCATGTTTCATGTCACCAAGGAGATAGACATAGGCATCATTGTCCTCTTTGACGACCTGCAGGAAATGAGTGTTGCCCACGTAGTCAAGGAAGGCTTTGTGGATATCAAAGACCTTCTTCTTGGCAAAGTTGACCTCCTTGGATCCCGTGAGGCCGCTGCGACAGAAAATGTGCTGGGCTGCAGGACTGCATTCCGCCTTATCCAGGTTGGCGTAGAAAAACCAGGTTGCCCTCTCAATACCTGAATGCATAGAACATCAGTAAAAATGTCAAACAAATGTAAGGCTCAATTTCTGAAATGACATTGTCACTTTTAAATACAACTTGTTTCAATTATTACAGGTTTCAAAGATGATTGAGAGAGAAAGGAATGTACCTAGCCGGGCCATGATCAAGAGAGCCCGGACGCCGTACAGTGCTGCCGCTCGTTCAGACACACACTCGGAGTAGGTGCAGGTTTCCCCGGCTCCAGCACAGTCCCAGCCGTACTCGGTGATCCACACAGGGGTGTTGGGCATGTTCACGTCTCGCCATCTGACCATGTTTTTCATGCTGTTGAACATACTTAGGGGATGCTCTGGGTGAGACATAATACGTGTGCCATTTGGCAGTGTTACAAAGCTGTACACGTGATCATTCAGCACATCAATGTAGGGAGCAATTGCCTCGGTCACCCTTGTACCGATATAGTTGGCATGCCATGGAGGGTTTTCAGCAGTTTTGTCATAAGCCTGAAACGCTGCAGGGAGGACCTTGATTCCTGGGTCTCCATCTTTGAGGCCTTTAGCCATTCCTTCAAGAATTGTGGCGTAGAAATCGTGAAGATAATCCCATGGTTCATTTCCCACTTCAGCTGCCGTGATAAAACCATTGCCATTTGTAGGTCCGAAATGAGCAGCAAAATCTTTACCGAATTGATACGCGTCTTGTTTTGGGTTTTTCCAAACATTTGGAGGGTACTTGTCGGCCTTGAACTGAATGGAGGCATCAACCGACAAATTAGCCTTCACCCAAATGTCGTACTCTGTGTCCCAGTTTACCCAAGGTAGGGAGTTGGTTCCATGACCTTGTGCCATTTGGTCATACCCAGCCCTGTTGCCGGGTGCTTTCACATCCCACCCGAGCTGATGGTAGTTCCTGGCATGAGAGGCCACTTTATCGTACAGGTAAGCTCCTTGACCCGGCTTTAAGTTTACACTCGGACCTCGAGATCCCCATCCCCAGATGCCGTTCACACCAAACATCTGGTGCAGGGATTTGGTATTCGGCTTAGGTGATGGTGCTGGTCCCCAGTTTCCATCTGCTCCAAAGGCATCCAGTTCCCAGACATAGGATTTAACCCAGTCTTCAGTATGGATGTCGTGTTCAACAGCAACGTACCTGGCCTGAACAGGTGGATCTATCTTGAACAATTGTACATTAACAATTTTTGGATTGATGTCTGTAATTTTATGCCAAGTTTTCATGTCAAGTGATGTCATCAGTCTTGAATAGTATGTTTCTGTTCCTGGCCAGGATCGAACTCTGATAGATCCAAGAGTCTCCACTGAACCAAGGTCTACTATCAGACGATCGACACATCCTAAAATACCAAGAGCACCTATTTCTTGAATGGTGAATGCCTGGCTTGAAGTTATTGAAATTCCCGATGCAGTGGCATTATTCAGAGGCAGCGTCTCTTTGTGATAGTCATCCTTAGTGTCCATGACTTTCACTGTCTTATGGTCATTGCCATGATCAACGGTCAAGGTCGCCTGCCCACCAAAATTTCCCTGCAACGTGACGAACCGAAGAGGAATATCACTATCAAGTTTGATATGAAGTTCAGCTTTACCGTTAACAACGTTAGATCTAAAAGCTGTACCCCAGTTTCCATCAGTAGCGGATGCTATCCCCGAAGAACCCGATGAGCTGGAACAATGACCTTTCTGGCAGGCATTTAACAAAACATTCAACTCTGCATGAGGAATGTATTGCATTGGTAGACATCCTTCTGAAGTCCAGTGGGTGCCATCTTTGTTGTCAATTACCAAATCAGCATCTTTCTGATTGGATGAGGCAATGACCTTTGCCCCAGGTCTTTTCGTGTATGAACCTATCAAACCCGCGTCAGGATCCCAGCCCATCACGTGGCTGCCTGTCACTAACAAGAGAATGGAAAGGAGATGCATGCTGCAACCTGTCTGAAAGAAGGAAAGACAGTTACTCAATATTGGACAGATTCGCCAGTGTATAAATGCAAAAACAGCTGCTTCTCACATCTAGATTTCTGTAATGGACTACTCATCGGCCTTCCCCAAAACCTTTTGACTAAACTTCAAAGAGTTCAAAACTGTGCTGCCAGGCTGGTTACTAAATCTAAAAAGTTTGACCATATCACACCGATTCTACGGAACCTCCACTGGCTCAAAATCAATGAGAGAATCCAGTATAAAGTGATGCTGATTGTGTTCAATGCGAGACACAATCAAAAACCAACTTATATCAGCGAGCTTCTTGAAGAGTACGTGCCTGGGAGATCTCTCAGATCAAGCTGCCAGTTCCTACTCTCTGTGCCTAGTGTTAGAACGGCGACTTTTGGTGGTCGGAGTTTCGCCAAAGTTGCCCCTGAGCTATGGAGTAGGCTGCCATTGGATATCAGGAACATTGACAGTCCTTCTTTGTTCCGATCAAGACTCAAAACCTATCTTTTCACCAAATCTTTCTTGGAGTATTGAGGCTTTTGTGTTTTCCTAGCTGTGTAATGTCTCTTTTTTGTGTAGACTCAAATGAAGCGCTTCGAACTGGATACCAGCGCTATATAAATCTGTAGTTATATTATATTATGCATGGCGATGATGTTATGTGGCAATAGACAGTGCTTTGGGTTTACTGGTAGTGATGGTCAGTGGCAGCAAATGACCGAGGAGCTCGAAAATATCAAGTGCCGTATTAAGCCTGAAATGGGATTTAGAGGTATCTGACGTTGGTTGTTGTCAAACACGGGACAGACTTGATCGTTCGAGATGTTTCCAGAATGCTTTCTGTACCTTTATCTGGGATGTACACAAGTGCGATTAGAGATCTTTTATGACCTGATTTGCGTCTTATCTACCTGCCCATTGCGGACGGGAAATTTGAAAACAGAGGATTCCTGCCAGCTTCCAACACTATAACTCTCCAGTTATTTGACAGGGACAAATTCGCGACATTCGTGAGTGCACTGCTCTACTGGGCCTGTTACTTATTGTCACCGGGACTTATTGTTACCCATTGTATTGACGTTTTTGATTGTGAACCTAAGATTCTGTGTATTAATATATTTTGTTAATTATTCATTGATCTTTTGTTGTCATTTACTGATTTCATACTGTAGTTCTATCCTAAACCATTTCTGGTTTTAACTTTGCGTTTGAATTTGGAAATGACCTCGTAACAATGTGGAAAAATAAAAACCTCATTCAGCAGAAATGGGTATTCTGTCATTCAGTATCACAGCTTTTATAAAGGGTACATGCATTTAGTCATGAACAGAAGGCCACTGTGTCACATTAAAACTTATAACTTTTAATACATGTATACATTAAAAAATAACTATCATCCGAGATGTACAACCTAAACTGCTAAGATTAGAATAATGGATGGGTCCAAGAAAGGAAATAGTAACTCTCAGACAGAATTTGACATCAAAATAATTATACTTCAGAAATTAGTCCGCCTCATGAACGAGAGTAAAAACGTTAATGGTCTGCTTACCTGTTATCAAGGACCTAGTGGCTCTTCAGGCCAGATATGTAGGACTAAATATACCTCACCGTCCAATCAGCAAACTGTAGATAAAGATATCAAGTCATGCTAAGGTTTTGGTCACTGGACTACACAACGGCCGCAATCATGTTGTGAACCAGACCCAGGCCTTGTTGTAACGAAGCAGCACACCTAGAACTAGGCTGCTCGTATATATCATAATTCTTACATCTGTATTCTTCTGTATACATGATTTCATATTTAATAACTATTTATGGACAAGTTATTTATAAGTGTTTGTGCCCAACATAATAAAACAACATGTATGGAAATAATTCTTAGTAAAAGGTTATAGAGACTATTCAAATACAAATGTAATTAGATAAAAAAAAGGTTCAAGTTATGACAATGTTTACATTATTCATAAATACACCCTGCTGGTTACATTGATTTGATAGAACCATTGGAACTTAGCTCTTTGTGCTGAAACGATTCCTCTTCATTTAGGCATATGCCGCAGAAATGTCTTTCACCCAAACCTTGTGAGGTAGACATGAAACGATTCTTCTTCATTTAGGCATATGCCGCTGAAATGTCTTTCACCCAAACCTTGTGAGGTAGACATGAAACGATTCCTCTTCATTTAGGCATATGCCGCTGAAATGTCTTTCACCCAAACCTTGTGAGGTAGACATGAAACGATTCCTCTTCATTTAGGCATATGCCGCTGAAATGTCTTTCACCCAAACCTTGTGAGGTAGACATGAAACGATTCCTCTTCATTTAGGCATATGCCGCTGAAATGTCTTTCACCCAAACCTTGTGAGGTAGACATGAAACGACTCCTCTTCATTTAGGCATATGCCGCTGAAATGTCTTTCATCCAAACCTTGTGAGGTAGACATGAAACGATTCCTCTTCATTTAGGCATATGCCGCTGAAATGTCTTTCACCCAAACCTTGTGAGGTAGACATGAAACGATTCCTCTTCATTTAGGCATATGCCTCTGAAATGTCTTTCACCCAAACCTTGTGAGGTAGACATGAAACGATTCCTCTTCATTTAGGCATATGCCGCTGAAATGTCTTTCACCCAAACCTTGTGAGGTAGACATGAAACGATTCCTCTTCATTTAGGCATATGCCGCTGAAATGTCTTTCACCCAAACCTTGTGAGGTAGACATGAAACGATTCCTCTTCATTTAGGCATATGCCGCTGAAATGTCTTTCACCCAAATCTTGTGAGGTAGACATGAAACGATTCCTCTTCATTTAGGCATATGCCGCTGAAATGTCTTTCACCCAAACCTTGTGAGGTAGACATGAAACGATTCCTCTTCATTTAGGCATATGCCGCTGAAAAGTCTTTCACCCAAACCTTGTGAGGTAGACATGAAACGATTCCTCTTCATTTAGGCATATGCCGCTGAAACGTCTTTCACCCAAACCTTGTGAGGTAGACATGAAACGACTCCTCTTCATTAAGGCATATGCCGCTGAAATGTCTTTCATCCAAACCTTGTGAGGTAGACATGAAACGATTCCTCTTCATTTAGGCATATGCCGCTGAAATGTCTTTCACCCAAACCTTGTGAGGTAGACATGAAACGATTCCTCTTCATTTAGGCATATGCCGCTGAAATGTCTTTCACCCAAACCTTGTGAGGTAGACATGAAACGATTCCTCTTCATTTAGGCATATGCCGCTGAAATGTCTTTCACCCAAACCTTGTGAGGTAGACATGAAACGATTCCTCTTCATTTAGGCATATGCCGCTGAAATGTCTTTCACCCAAACCTTGTGAGGTAGACATGAAACGATTCCTCTTCATTTAGGCATATGCCGCTGAAATGTCTTTCACCCAAACCTTGTGAGGTAGACATGAAACGATTCCTCTTCATTTAGGCATATGCCGCTGAAATGTCTTTCACCCAAACCTTGTGAGGTAGACATGAAACGATTCCTCTTCATTTAGGCATATGCCGCTGAAATGTCTTTCACCCAAATCTTGTGAGGTAGACATGAAACGATTCCTCTTCATTTAGGCATATGCCGCTGAAATGTCTTTCACCCAAACCTTGTGAGGTAGACATGAAACGATTCCTCTTCATGTAGGCATATGCCGCTGAAATATCTTTCACCCAAATCTTGTGAGGTAGACATGAAACGATTCCTCTTCATTTAGGCATATGCCGCTGAAATGTCTTTCACCCAAACCTTGTGAGGTAGACATGAAACGATTCCTCTTCATTTAGGCATATGCCGCTGAAATGTCTTTCACCCAAACCTTGTGAGGTAGACATGAAACGATTCCTCTTCATTTAGGCATATGCCGCTGAAATGTCTTTCACCCAAATCTTGTGAGGTAGACATGAAACGATTCCTCTTCATTTAGGCATATGCCGCTGAAATGTCTTTCACCCAAATCTTGTGAGGTAGACATGAAACGATTCCTCTTCATTTAGGCATATGCCGCTAAAATGTCTTTCACCCAAACCTTGTGAGGTAGACATGAAACGATTCCTCTTCATTTAGGCATATGCCGCTGAAATGTCTTTCACCCAAACCTTGTGAGGTAGACATGAAACGATTCCTCTTCATTTAGGCATATGCCGCTGAAATGTCTTTCACCCAAATCTTGTGAGGTAGACATGAAACGATTCCTCTTCATTTAGGCATATGCCGCTGAAATGTCTTTCACCCAAACCTTGTGAGGTAGACATGAAACGATTCCTCTTCATTTAGGCATATGCCGCTGAAATGTCTTTCACCCAAACCTTGTGAGGTAGACATGAAACGATTCCTCTTCATTTAGGCATATGCCGCTGAAATGTCTTTCACCCAAACCTTGTGAGGTAGACATGAAACGATTCCTCTTCATTTAGGCATATGCCGCTGAAATGTCTTTCACCCAAACCTTGTGAGGTAGACATGAATGCCCCGGAACAATACATGCCAATAAATGCAGGTGGTTGTTCCCATGATTCTGTGTATTTAAAAATATATTGACTGTACCAATTCAGACAATTGAAACTGAAATACCTTACCTCAGCACATTATATTTTTATCACTATATTACTTTTTGAATAAACTACTACACTAACAAATAACTTCCTTTTAACTGATAGTGATCAAGAACATAGCTAAAATGTTTTATTTTAAATGTTTCTTTTTACAAAATGGATTTCATGAGATATTTTAAAATCTACTTTTGAGCCAGCTTAGGAATCTGAAAATACTTTATTAAAATATCATAATTTATTTCACTTTATAAAAGTTTGGACGTCAATAATAGTTGCAAATCAAGACAGTAAAATACACAATGTTATCAAAAATTGCGACGCACTGTCTTTGATGTCGATTCAATAATGCATAAATTTGATCTAAAAGTGAAACAACTTCAAATGTTCAAATATAAGGTGGGTGAGGTGAAATAGGGTTTAACGTCGCGTCCAAGATTATTGCACTTATACAGCGACGTGCATGTACGTATGTGTGTTTGTGTGGCTGCTTGTACTAGTCCGGGCTGATGCCGATTTATAGTGCTAGCTTAACGGGAATACCCACTCAGACACAGTATACTCCCTCCGAGCCAACCAGTCCTTGTTTTAGCCCCTTAATGCCGAGCGCCAGACAGGGTAACAACAAGTACAATCTTTTAACGTCTTTTGGTATGATCGAACCCCGGACCTTCCGCTCTCCGCACGGACGCTCTACCTCTAGACCACGGAGCCATATTGATCCTCATTTAACATAAATGAATTTGAAACTCTTTGTAACTATGGAAGGTTCGTTAGATCCATTTATGTTGTTGAGCTACTAAATAAAACACACACACAAAAAAAATCAAATAATGACAGAAATCATTTTTGGATAAATGTTGAGAAACTTATTGTCTGTGGTTGTACTTTAAGGTGAGTTTTTGCCATATGACCAAACATTTGCAATCATGAATTCCGTTCTTTTGTCCTACTATCTGGTATCTTGACCTTGACCACGAAAACAACAATTCGTTCAATAGATAAGGAATCACCACACGTACCTACAATCAATTAATCCAGTGTTCATTATGACAATGGCAACATTATATATTCATGAAGATTCTTTCTTCAGAAAGACTGAGCGAAAAGGTTCTACACATCATCATGTTTCAAGAGACCAGGGCTGTGTTGTTTCATGACTGCGTGACCGCGAGGTTTAAGACCATAACACTGAAATGTTAAACTCCTTTTCTGGGTATGACTACATTCTGGCCAGGCCAGGGAAAACGTCCCCTGTTTTCCATACAAATAATTATTTTCCACTGATAAATTCTAGGAATGTTCAACATTGAATTTACCTTATTTTGAAAGAGCCAGAAATAATTTCTTCCTATAAATATAGCGACAAAACCCTTTCCATATCCAATGGAAGTCTCTGCATAAAGCAGAGTCGATTGTACAATTCCGACTATATCATTAGCATGTGTTCACGCCAGGTGTTCGCGAAAAGGTGAGCGTATCCAGCCCCACCGGTAGGACATTTAGGGAAACTGATCAAAACTTCAAAACCCAAGAACACGATGTCAACAATTGTATTTGCACTACATTTTGTGTACCCATGAATTGGTGGATGTACTCTAGCCCTCTTTACTAACAATGGTTTATATTCAATAAACATTATGTCATCAACATTATCGAATTGGCATGGACAATTTATATTCGTGTTACCAATTTGTATTTGGTGTCTACATTAACAACTTTTGAGGTACAATAAAGCAGATTTCAATGTGTATCATGCGACCTTTGCTCAAAAGGTGTTTGATCAGGGTTACAGCATTCAAAACATTTTAAGGTAGACCTGATCGTGGAAGACATTTCCAAATTTGACCAGTTACCAAAGTGATGTCTAATGCAATTCCTTGTTTTTAATTGTACCATATGTTCTCGTTTTTGTTTAGGTGAACAGTTGACTTGCCTTTGCATGTGTTTGAGACAGGCTTGGCAGGTAACGCTCACCTTTTCACGAACGCCTTCATTATTATTCATACAATCTACCGGGGTCTGATAGTTCAGAATTAAGATCTAGTTAAGATTTGTACGTGTATAAGGATATAAGGACACCTCGACTTGAAGTTTATTAATAGCGGTTGACGCTCGATTACGTAACTCAGCTACATGTTAGGTGCTGCTGCTCTCACTGGATTGTAAACATCCTTCAATAAAACTCCGACAAGCGTTTCAACATTGTAATATATTTATATAGATTTAGCCAACAGGGCTGACTCCACCAGACACAGCAAAGCTGTTGACCTCAACTATAATAGGTTCAGACTTGAGACTGACCACCCAGTGTCCACCGCTGGATGACGGTGTTGGGGCCGTGGTCAGACCATCAGGAGTGATGTATTTAGCAGACTTAGGATGAGCTCGTAGGTTCAAAGAAACAGACTGAGATGAAGTGTCGTCGGCATTGATAGGTCGCCAAGCTACAACGTGGGTTGCCATGGGAGAGCCAGATCCATGTTTCACATCACCAAGGAGATAGACATAGGCATCATTGTCCTCTTTGACGACCTGCAGGAAGTGTGTGTTGCCCACGTAGTCAAGGAAGGCTTTGTGGATATCAAAGACCTTCTTCTTGGCAAAGTTGACCTCCTTGGATCCCGTGAGGCCGCTGCGACAGAAAATCCGCGGTTGCGGGCATTCAGCCGTCGCGTGATTTTCAAAGTAAAACCAGGTAGCTCTTTGAATACCTGAAACACATAGATGCATGAGTAAGAGAATGCAGTTTTACTCCAGCTATGTCATTTCTGCCTATAGAAAACGGAGACAGCTGTAAAAACAAATGGCTGATTTCTTAAGTAACGATCCATTCAGTAAGAGTACGATGAAACACAATCAGCCGATCGTTGCAACCATCCAGTTTTGGGGGCTTATTCTGACCCAGAATCCCTATGGGAATGGGATAATTAATACGTAAATACATTCTCGTGCAAACATGTCTGTTTTCGTCAGACTTGAAATAAGCATATGCAGTACAGTGAGTGCAAGCTGACACAGCAGGTTATGGCGCCGAGCGACATCTACAAGCAAGGCAAAACTTGTGTCTCTCACAGTGTTTTTTTAACGAAATTGTGTCCCAGTCCCAGAGTGGAGCCCGCAGTACCTCAAATGCAACAGCAATCAACAATAAACGTGGTTCCGAAACGTCAGGCACAAACTCCTCAGGTACGTCTTTACACTGTATACGGACACACATTTGGTCCAAAAACCGTCACACGGAATTATCTAACAAGGCTTCACTGTACCTGTACCTACCCATTCTAGCCATGATCAAGAGAGCCCGGACGCCGTACAGTGCTGCCGCCCGTTCAGACACACACTCGGAGTAGGTGCAGGTTTCCCCGGCTCCAGCACAGTCCCAGCCGTACTCGGTGATCCACACAGGGGTGTTGGGCATGTTCACGTCTCGCCATCTGACCATACTTTTCATGCCGTTGAACTCACTCATATGATCTTCAGGGTAAGATAGAATGCGAGTGCCGTTTGGTTTAGTTACAAAACTATATACATGTTCATTCAGCACATCAATGTATGGAGCAATTGCCTCGGTCACCCTTGTACCGATATAGTTGGCATGCCATGGAGGGTTCTCTGCAGTTTTGTCAAATGACTGGAGTGCGGCAGGAAGGACCTTGATACCGGGATCTCCATCTTTGAGGCCTTTAGCCATTCCCTCAAGAACTGTGGCGTAGAAATCGTGAAGATAATCCCATGGTTCATTTCCCACTTCAGCTGCCGTGACAAGACCATTGCCTTTTGTAGGTCCAAAGTGAGCAGCGAAATCCTTACCAAACTGGTATGCCTCTTGCTTCGGGTTGGTCCATAGGTTTGGTGGGTACTTGTCAGCTTTAAACTGGATGGAGACGTCGATTGACAAGTTCGCCTTTACCCAAATACCATACTCTGTATCCCAGTTCACCCAAGACTTGGCACTGGTCCCATGTCCCTGTGCCATGATGTCATACCCAGCTCTGTCCCCAAGCTTCGCAATGTCCCACCCTATTTGATGGTAGTTCCTGGCATGAGAGGCAACCTGGCTGTACAGGAAGGCCCCCTGTCCAGGATGTAGAACCTGTCCTTTAAGACCCCAGCCCCAGATTCCATTTACTCCAAACATCTGATGAAAACTATCAGGATTCGGCTTAGGAGTTGGGGGTGGACCCCAGGCTCCATCAGTGCCAAATGCATCAAGTTCCCAAACAAACGATTTAACCCAGTCTTTGTCATGGATGTCATGCTCAATGGCAACGTACCGCGCCCGCACGGGAGGGTCTACCTTGTAATATTGGGCATTAACAAGTTTGGGGTCAATATCGGTCACGGTGTACCAGGTTTTCATGTCAAGGGACGTCATCAACCTGGAGTAGTATGTTTCTTCTCCTGGCCAGGATCGAACTCTGATTGAACCAAGAGTCTCCACTGAGCCAAGGTCTATCACTAGACGATCGACGCATCCTTGTTGACCAAGAGCTCCTATTTCCTCCAAGGAGAAAGACTGACTTGATGTGAGAGAAATACCGAGCGCAGATGCGTTATTCAGGGCCAGAGTCTCTTTCTGGTAGTCATCCTGGGGATTTAGGACTTTAATAGTTTTGTGGTCGTTACCGTGATCAACAGTCAGAGTTGTGGGTCCGTGGAATTTACCTTGAAGGGATACAAGTTTCAGAGGGGTATCTTTGTTCAATCTTATATGAAGTTCTGCCTGTCCATTACTGACCCCAGCTTTGAAGACCGTTTTCCAATTAGCATCTGTTGCAGAAGGCACGCTTGTCGATCCTGTTGATGTTGTGCAACGTCCTTCTTGACATGCGTTGAACAGCACGTTGAGGTCCTTGTTATTGATGTAATTCATAGGCAGACATGGCTCAGAGGTCCAGTGGGTGCTGTCCTTGCTGTCAATGACGAGGTTGGCTTTATCCTGATTGGATGAAGCGATTGCCTTTGCGCCTGGGCGTTTGGTGAAAGAAACAACTATTCCAGCATCCGGGTCCCAGGACAGCGCAGAGCAAGTGAAGAAAACCAGGAAACCCAGTTGAGTCAGCATTATGTCTCCCACACTGGAACACATTCAATGGAAACCCATCGTGAAGGTTAATGGTGGTCATTGTGTTCCACGAGGGTGACATGTAATCTGGCGTCATTATTGTACTATTTGACGTTGATGTGTGAATGTAGGTTACTGGAATCATCGATTGCACTTTTGTTTGACTACATCTCTTCGAGTTCTACGGCCGTGACTATTTTTAAAGTTCGACATTGGCGGGGTTTTTTAAGCTTCATTCATACTGTTTGAGGTTATAGAATTACGAAATAATGTTTGCTCTGTCTATGTATCTATGTTGTGAAATAATGTATAATTTTGCTTTGAATTAGTATAGTTAAAGCACGATGACGCTTGTATTCCGATGTAGTTCGTCATACTATCAGTCCAGTGTCCAGTTTCACAAAACTATCTTAGCGCTTCGATTGTCGTATACAAGTCTATGTTAAAGCATGGCAGTTAAGATCGTCTTATCGCTAAGATCACTATGGGAAACGGGGTCCTGGCTCGATCATTACAGACCGCACAGATATAGCACGAAAATCGATACGGCGTAAAAAGACATTCACTCAGCTTCCGATCAAGTTTAAACTTATCACAAATCATGTATAATTATGAACTGACTATTCAAACATTATTAATAATCAAGTAAATGTTAGCCAAAAACAGAGTGCGTCGAGCCTCTATGATATAAATACAAGGTGAGGGACGCTATGTAATAAATACACATACTTACCTACTACATTTAATCTAAACCAATGTCAGGAGTTATTCATCTTTTTATTGCTTTCTAAGTTGTTCTAATCTGTCTGTGATAAGTGACACATAAACAGGCGAGCCACCTACTTTAACAGGTGCGCTCTTTCAGCTGTTAGTTCAAACATCCTTAAGAGATTGTCAAAGAAAGTGATTGTTCAAAGATAGGAATTGATAGCAATACATTAGCCATATTTTACGCAGTGTCAGCAATAGTTATGCTTAAATCAATTTATCACTTTACTTACTTGTAAAAGTATTACTTTCAGACTGTGTCAAACAGAAGACAAAACGCATTAACACCGGTGTAGGAGGCCCAACTCAATCCTAGCTCAAATCACTTTTGGGCCAAGCGACTTGGGCCTAGATTGGAATCATTCAAGAGTGACTATGGGCCTTGGCTGGTATCATTCAAGAGTTCCTTCATTCTTGACCGTACTCTTTGGTAGATAGTGACTTGGGCCTAGGCTGGAATCATTCAAGAATGACTATGGGCCTTGGCTGGGATCATTCAAGAGTTCCTTCATTATTGACCGTACTCTTTGGTAGATAGTGACTTGGGCCTAGGCTGGAATCATTCAAGAATGACTATGGGCCTTGGCTGGGATCATTCAAGAGTTCCTTCATTATTGACCGTACTCTTTGGTAGATAGTGACTTGGGCCTAGGCTGGAATCATTCAAGAATGACTATGGGCCTTGGCTGGGATCATTCAAGAGTTCCTTCATTATTGACCGTACTCTCTGGTAGATAGTGACTTGGGCCTAGGCTGGAATCATTCAAGAATGACTATGGGCATTGGCTGGGATCATTCAAGAGTTCCTTCATTATTGACCGTACTCTTTGGTAGATAGCGACTTGGGCCTAGACTGGAATCATTCAAGAATGACTATGGGCCTTGGCTGGGATCATTCAAGAGTTCCTTCATTATTGACCCTACTCTTTGGTAGATTAATTTCTCTTCATGACACAGGTCGGTAAAATGTGAAGTGGACAGGCCATAATTAAAACCTCACCAGAAAAAGAACAGATATTGCTTGTCCTGTTGTACAGGACAAGTATATACCCCTGCCATGGTTACTGTTGTTAATTGAAGAATATAGCTATGAGGAAATATTTGTCTTATTAGTATTTGATTTATTTGATGTTTTTAAGCCCAGTTGTCAACATATGTTAAGACTTAGGATAAATAAGTTTAAATGTCTTTGATAATAATACATTGGCACCAGTCCTACCCATCCTTATAACTTTGCAGAGTTTCATGGTTGTTTGCTCTTCATTGTGCCGTGTATGTCAATGGCGGCATCCTCAGGTGGGTGAGATGTTGAAGGTTGATGAGGGCAATGAACGAGAAAATCCGAAATCGCAACACAATCTTCGGATGCAGACACCAAGACGTGTCTACACTCTGAGTCACGTGCTTCATGTTGGTGACATGTTTAAGGGGATCGTTGAAAGACGTGAATCCATCTTTGGCATGGGTGTAGTCCATTTTCCTTCTGCTGATTTTAATGCATTCCTGGAACCCACGAAAGGGAAAATATTTGATGAGTAAAAGTGACCAATTCTTCGTCCTGGTATCGTTAAGTCAAGAAATTTCAGTTGATGATGTGTATAAATATGAAAAAGTATCTTGAAATGTGAAGGTTCGGAAGAACGTTATTGGTTTCTATTCTGTTCTAGAATAAAGTAGTCTTCACCCAAATATGTTGTTATGTTGTTTTACATCTTTCCTGTGCTTTTTTTATGCAAATTGTGTGAATGGTGCGTGCTCCCTGTTGGGCAGGACATGCTTACCCGTGCGAACACCTGGTGTCATCACTGAATTTCAGTTGTCCATTCATGAAATTTTATGATATTTTGCACTTTACGCCAAATTTGATCTGGACTGGTTATTCTCTTGCATTTCAATTATTGTTATATTGTTGATGTTTCATGTAGTTCTATGATGATCAGAACTGATGCGCCAGTTTTATCTGGAATGGGAGGAAATACTGTATCTGATAAGGTAACCTGTAATCTTTTCGAACCCATCCATACACATATGAAGTAACATACATAGTTTAGTTTTGGATATGTCTGTAAATATCACATTTAACGGTTTCTTCTGTTTAATGGTTTAATCACTAAAATGGTTATGCTGTATTCTAAACAGCTTCTTTATTCTCAACAATTGCCAACTCTCAATCCATTTTAATATTTTTTTACAGACGTAATTTTGTATGTTTATTAAATGGTGTATTACATGCATCATAGAATGAGAACGGGAGTCTATGGACAGCCCCAAACAAGATAGGATCTTTCTTACTTAATGTTTCGCAACTCAAGAATTTTCAGGACTAAGGTCATCGATGGTTTCTTATTTCGGCTGTTTCGGAACGAAAATAATCGTAAAAAATACGGAGACGAATTCGAAAGCCAATGATTGACATATCAGTAATAATTAAACAGGCCATTTGATGACGAGAACATTTTACTTTTCATCTTACATGCGAACCACACATCTCTTGGTCATAGAGAATACTGTTATGCATCGAACAGATCTTAAATGAAGCATGAATGTATTGATTTACACCATGTCTAGGTGTATGTTTACAAGGACCTGGTGTGTTTGTGTGTGTTTTCGGCGGAGGTGTCGCTCCAACTTGTCAAGACAGCTTAAAATGACATAGGTCATGGTTGAGTGGATTACTCATCCATCGACTGATACATTTCCATTGCTATAGACTAACCCAAACATCACGTGTTATATTTGGGATAAGACTTTCTTAGAACAGTACAGATTCTAGTACTTTGGGGGGTTCATTCCCATCCGGGATTCGAACCCACACTGCCAGAGTGAGGCACCTAATCGCAAGCACACAAAGTCAGCGATCTTAACCGACTCAGTCATTATCAGTATTTGTAAAATGAATCACAACGTAAAAACAGTTTGTGTAATTACCTTATATTGATACAGCTAATTTTATTTATAGCAAAAACTGATAGTGATATTCGTTCGTACCACAAACCAATAATGTGTTTATATAGCTGTGTTTTCTTTCCGATAAAATTAAATAAATTTAAGGCTACCATTCAATAAGTCAAAACATAAACTGTACACATCCAACCTATTTTTTTACCTGTTATGTGTGTTACAATGTAAGTGAGTGAGTTAATATTTAACGTCACATCGGCAATATTTCAGCCATATCGTGACGAGAACTGACACATTATACATAGATTTAAAGGAATAAAAACCTGTCAGCGAAGGACACTAGAATAACTAGAGTATCAAAGTTTCGATTTTAAAACTAGTTGAGAACATTTTAAAGAATACATTTTCTATCAACAATACAATATATACAATGTAAGCATCTGTTTGACACACAATGTCGAAATGACCTGCATGTAACAGATGTACACGTGTTTATTGCGATGGTTTATAATACTAGTATATAGATCACACATACGTATGTGGCATGGAGGACGCATACACGAATCTAACCTTGTAAGTACTTACAGCCTATCTGTCGCTGCTTGTTGGAATGTTAGAAATATGGCTTAAATTGAGACAGATTCCCCCTCTGGTCTCTTTATTTAATCGTGATTTTCGTCATACCGTGGCAACAGAATAACGACGAGTTGAGATTTTACAATGAGTCGACCTAAATATCCTAAATAATTGCAAGCGGTGTCCTGGGCATTTGTGGATATTTGATTCAGAAATACGAAGATGAAACATTATGATCGACACATTGTTTATATTTTTAATCAACACGCTATTACCGACTCGACCGATATAACAACAGTTTGGGCACCCAGGGTTGACTTGAAATAACTTGAGGTGAGGTGAAATGGGGTTTAACGTCGCGTCCAAGATTATTGTGACGTGTGTGTGTGTGTGTGTGTGTGTGTGTGCGTGTACGTGTGTGTGTGCGTGTGTGTGTGGCTGCTTGTATTAGTCCGGACTGATGCCGATTTATAGTGTTAGCTCACTGAGATACCATGTCACAGTTTAACGTGAATACCTCACTCAGACACAGTATACTGCCTCCGAGCCGACCAGTTCTTGTTTTAGCCCCTTAATGCCGAGCGCCAGACAGGGTAGCAACAAGTACCATCTTTTAACGTCTTTTGGTATGGTACGCGGCCGGGGATCGAACCCCGGACCTTCCTCTCTCCGGGCGGACACTAGACCATGGAGGCGGTCTGAATTAACTTGAGTTAACCAGTGTTAATGCAGGTTACCTTTGGGCAGAACTCCAAATAAAATACAAAATGGCTACCAGGCGAAGGAGAAACACAATAGTCGTAGGTATTGCTATAACACCATCTATGAGAGGTTAACGAGTGTTTGGGGTAAAGTTGCCATTGTACCTTTTCAATTTAACGTATATAAAACGACAAGAAAGTTCAAAATAACGCTAAAAAATCATCAACCAAGTTGGTTGCCAGAAATAGCGTAACATCGGTTGACACAGGCGAATCAACTATTAATAATCGATACATTTTAATACATATTGAACTAGTATGCCTCATTTAGGCCTATATCCATCGATTAAATGACAGCTGTGTGACTGCATATCCATATGTTATATATCTAGTATGTATGAAATCCTAGAAGCGACATTGTTGCATTGTCGCGCTTTGTATAATCTTTTGTTTTATTTTACCAAAGGGTGACAACGCCACAATGCGGCAAGTGGCTAAAATGTCGCATTGTCGCGCTTTGTTTGTGTTTTTAACACTTTTTGCTTGTTTTTGTAAGGCCGACAACGCGACAATGTCCCTTCTAGACTTCCATAAGTATAGTATATACATGTAGAGGGCAGAAGAAACGACAGAATTTAAGATTTTTATAATCTTTTCGACGTAACCATTGTGCACGAATTTACACGTATTTCATCATTATCCCGACAACACGGAATAGTTTCATATAATCATTGTACAATAAATTCGTCAGTGTGCATTCAGGGGAGTCATTGACCTTTTGCCGGTGGAAATCTGGTCAGCTGAAAGTGTCACTGATTCTGCAAATTGAGAACCTGTAATCTTTTGTAATCTAAGTTGCTTTCATTTAGAGTCTGTCCAGCAACGCCTAAAATATGATCTTGAGCTAGTAGCCTGGTGACATGGAAAGCAGTTCTAGTTTAACGTTAATACACGCGAACCATTATTATTGCTGCAAATAGTATTACACGCAATCTCAGAATCCAAATCAATATAGGCCTTCCAAATTGATTGCTTGCACTGTAAACTGTTTTTGCAATGATTATACAATTCTAATTTTGTAATTATGTAAAAATATGAAAAATATGTACACTGTCCACAACCACACTCCTTAATGACAACAATCAATACAGCAAGTCAGCATGCAAGGCCAACAATGACGACTGATAAGTATAGCAGAGTTACTTCCCTTGTGGAAACAATTCTAGACAATTTAGTGATGCGTAGGATTAAATTCAATGCGAAAACTATGCATCAGTGTAAACAAGATGTTAGAAATGTCGGGAAAACAAACAAATTACGGAAACAGTTCCTTCGTTATTGACTGTACTCTTCGGTAGATTATTTACGCGCTCATTTCACAGGTCGGTTAAACGTTGTGAAGTGTGTCTTAATTAGAGTGAGTGAGTAAGGTTTTATGCCGCTTTTAGCAATATTCCAGCAATATCACGGCGGGGGACACCATAAATGGGCTTCACACATGTCTCAATTAGAAGCTCAGCCGACAAATACTAGATATCGCTGCGTAGGAACAGGTCAAGTATGTTTCTCTGTCATGGCTATTGTTGCTAATTTTAGAATGTAGCTGTTCGTTAGACTTTGACTAATTTGGTGTGTTTAGGCTTACTCCAGTTATCAGGACTTTCTGTGATTACAATAGGCACTGTGGTACTACCAACCTGATATATTTGCAAAGTTTTATGGAGGAATAATGAAAGGTGTATTATGTCTGTTTGTTTTGTAACGCCGCACTCCAACAATAGTCCACCTGTATGACGCCGCCGGTAAATAACCGAGTCTGGACCAGACAAGCCAGTGATCAATGTTATCAGCATGCCGTGGACTGCGATGCCACTCGTTTCGTAAAATCAGTATGACACACTTGTTCGTTTAATAATCGCTATATATTTACGTATTTGTGTTGTATTTTCCACGATGTGAAATGAGTTCATGGTTTTTCAAAAGATATACCAACCAGAAAGGGTCACCATGAAGTGAAACGACATGAAAGATACCATCAACCTGAAAACGCGTCAACACTACAGCGAGGATACGTTTCACATAAATGGCCTTTCGTGAATTAAAGATCACCTCCGTGGTCTAGTGCGTCTGCCCGGAGAGGTCGTCGGTTCGAGCCCCGGCCGCGTCATTCCAAAAGACGTCAAAAGATGGTACTTGTTACACTGTCTGACGTACAGCATAAGTGGCTGAAGGACTGGTCGGCTCGGAGTCAGTATTCTGTGTCAGAGTTGGGTATTCATGTAAAATTGCGGCATAGTATCTCATAGTCGAGAGCCGCGATGGGGTCCTGTGGTGGCCGATTACCCTCGTATTTTTCTGCGATTTTTTAAAAACATTTCCCGTGGGTTTGGGACTGAAAAGTTGATATAGCTGTACTCCCAGATAATTTCCCTATCTATACACGTACTCGTCATAATTTTATTACCACAACTTGAGGTAATAACAGACCGATAACCCTTTCACTTTATGTTTCGACGGTAGCCGGCCTTGTTTCCTGGTTTAGTGGTTATGCTGTGCTGGTGCTACATTGGATGTTCTCGGCCGTGATGTCGGGTCATGTCTTGACTGTAGGACCCCATCGCGGCTCTCGGCTCGGTATCTCAGTGTTCTAGCACTTTAAAATCGGCAACAGTCAGGACTAGTACAAGCAGCCACACTCACATACATACGTTCATGCATGACTCCATAAAAGTACAATAATCTTGAGTGCGACGCTGAACCCCATTTCACCTCACCTCGTAAATAAAATCACTTTTCAGCGAGGAGTTCTAACTTTTGAATAAATCGCTCTCAATTGCGCAGACTCGGAATCCCGTCTGCTGCTTCCTTCCGGTGGATGAAAGTGCCAGCCTGGCTACGAAGAAAGTTTTGTTTTACACGTATCGTGCGGAATTGATTTGAGCAACTTCACTCAGACCATTTTCATGGATAGATCTGAGCGCATTTATAAGGGAAAATTTCAATTGTTACCAAATTACGGAGATACGACTCCAAGCCTCAGTGCCGGCTGTTGTCCGAGTTATTGACAGAAGCATCGATGTTTTGTTCAGATTCATTTGCGAGTAGATTATCTGCTTATTTTGTACAACAAAACCCTACGCTGAAGGGAGTTTCAGGAAAGGACCTTTCAACAATGCCATTAACAAAGAAGACCTTAGATAAACTATAAAGTGGCAGTTTAAACGGTCTATCTGGATATTGAATCATTCACAGGAGTAAGCAAGCAGTCTATTTGTCAAAAATGCTGTCAGGTCGAGCTATATACAGTTCAACGTCTAGGTAAGATTACCAAAAGTGTTATTATTTATTCATTAAGGGAATGGACTAGATAACCGCATGCCTGTCATACAGTTTTATGGGCACAAATTGAACAATGCAGTTTACCGGGCGCAGCTTCTACCAACAGCTCAATTACCATGCTGTAGATACAGCTGACTCTATACTGTTGTACTGGTTCTCGCTTGAGTGCTCTTGCACCCGTCTCAGGGAGTTGACATGCCTTGGCGATCCAACACGCCTTTTTTATCCTAGGGAGCTGACTCGCCTTGGCAATCCGACAATTCTTTGCGATTTTAGGGAACTGACATGCCTTGGCAATCCAACACCCCTTTACGATCTTATGGAGCTGTCACCCTTATCCAATCAGACTCCCCTTTTCGATCTTAGGTAGCTGACATGCCTTTCCAATCCAACACCCCTTTTCGATCCTTAAGCATGTTAAGGTTAGCCTGGTTAGAGCTAGGGTTAGCCATAAATTCTTACCTTTTCATTAGTGTTTCCGATAATTCAACGAGGGTAATCCTATTAGAGTATAGTCCATTTTAACACATTTCGTCGCTTGATTGGTTACTCATTTTGATAGACAATGGCAGGCGTGGCTTCCTAAAAAAGATAAATGGAGAGGATGTGATCATGGTGATGTCAGTAGCATGCATGTGCAATTCATTATTTACTTAACTGCACATGCGTGTTAATGAGGTACAAATGACCCATTAAACGAGCACTAATTACATGTCATGGCACTCTTGATGCAGTGGTAGAGCGTCAAATAATCAATACATTCTATAGCCAAACCAGGAAGCTGGCGAAGCGCGTTTGTGCCCCCATAACCATGATAACGCTAATTAGATCTGAAAATGTGCGCCACTCCCGTTTGATGATTTACAAGTTGCACTCAGCATGCTCAGTCATTGTCACCTGACAAGATGTGGTCAACAAGGACTGTGTAAAAAATTTGTGCAGTGAAAACAGAAAACTTTTACAAGCCAAAGATGGCACCATGTCTTTTTTCTGTTTTCGATATAAGGGCTTGTACCATGTGTACAGTTATGAATATAAGTCATCATGATCATTTAGTATATATTCTAGTCTAATTTCAATCAATATCAGCTGTTGGAGATGCAAAGAAACAACATGATCAAAGTGTTTATGAAAATAAACATGATAAACTTAGCACAATGATGCATTGTCTTCATGGTTTGGAATATCACCAAAATTAGGAGATAAACACTGTGTTGTCCATGTAGAGCTAGGTGACCAGTACTCTTCTCATGATTAATTGTTCAAAATTGAATTTGGAACCAAACACAGAGCATGAGATTTTAAATTTGGAGTGGTTAAGTCTACACGTAACCTAGCTCTACATTGACACCAGTTATATATCTTCAATCTCTTCAAAATCCGATTTTTTTCTCTGATATGATAAATCTGCATGTGAAGGTATTAGGACTGCTCCAAAGAAAGGAGGTCGTGTCAGGTGAACTTTCCAACCAGCGTCAGGGCTTTTAAATTCAAACCAGCATATTTGATTTCTCTACCTTGAAACCGAACAGAAATGACTGGCTGCAAAAGTAGAAAATATAGCAGCACCATTATCATGATTATATTGTCGTCATTTTTTCATCCACTCTGTCATTTCTGAGCGCTGTGGCATCAACTTACGATGATCTACATCCCAAAACAGTACTGTCAAAGGAATATTCTCTTCTCTCTGGGTTGTTTTTGATAATTTGTACAACTTTCTGAATAATGATGGTAATAAAATGAAGCCGAACATTTTCGAAAGCTGACGGCCCAAAACCCATGCAATCTTCTCCTACTGACTTAGAGCATGTTAGAGTGGGCTGTCAAAGTTTGCTCAGGGTTCACCTGACACGACCATTTAAGTTCTATGGAGGTGCCCTCAAATTTTAACTCTTTTAATGAGATTAAATTTTCTCTATTCTATCATGACATTATCATAAAAATCCTGGAAATATTGATGATAGCCTTTGAACAAAGTATACTGTATTAATGTACTGGTACATTGATATGCTCAAACATTATTCTTCACTAGCATATATATGAGAGGCATTTGAAAGTATGCAGCACTTCAGCTTCTTAAGCAATACCTGCACAGTTTAAATCTGATTACCGGTGTGCTCAGTACGCTGTACTCTTATCTCTAGTTTCGTGATTAATCACTGTAATATTTCAGTGGGGCATGTTTATGTTTCATGGTGCAGGTTTTGAGCTGTCACAAATCATGCTTGTGTCAGCAAGTTTCATCTTGAAGTCAACATGTTGATAAGCATGATCAGCTGCGTCTTTTACCATGTGAAGCAACTATTGCTTTCACCATGTACTGGCAGGGATAGAAATTAATGAAGAAAGTCTACTAGCCGAAATAGTAATAAAATATAGTTATACCTCAAAATGTTTGAAATTCTGCGATCCCTTAACATGTTTAGGATACCTTCAACATTAACTAAACTGTTCTGGGCTAGTGCTTATTTCTGTCCCTGACCATGCTGACTGGCTTACTTATCTTGATGGGGGGCACGGGTGGCCCAGTCGTCTAAGGCGCCGCGATTCGCTGTGCAGAGTTGCGTCCCTTGGACACGCCAGAAACCTACCTATGATTGTGGGTTCGAATCCCCAATTATAAACGTCTGAGACCAGCATCTCTTCGGGCTTTCCTCCCACATTAAGCTGACACGCCTTGATATAACTGGAATAATGTTAAAAGTGGCGTTAAACCCAACTCACTCACTCTCTCACTTATCTTGATGTGTTACTTATTCCTTTGTTGAGACCAATCATATTATCTTCAGTTGACATTATGAATATGAATTGTTTTGATTTTCGACATCCTTGATGCGAGTGAATCTTGATGAGTGTCTGTTTCTGTTTGCAGCTTGACCCTGTATGTTGGCTTGTTAGCCTTTTCCAAATTCCTACGTGCAGTTGGTCTATTCCTGGCCTATGATCTGCTGAAGTTGATTCCTGTGGTACAGTTCCTCTTCATTGTGAAGGCAGGGTAAGAGCTACCATGTCTACTCCTGATAATTCCCTTTATTGGCTACTTGACCTCGAAGAACATTTGTAGTTCAATCATATCAATAAGCACAGAATGTTTATTGAGTTTATGTTTATGGGTTATTGTTCATGTTATTAGCTCAGATTACTGAACCAAACAGAATTTTACTAGACTTGCTGATGTTATTCCTATTTATTGTATACCATATTCTACATGTTCAATGTATTCTACATCATGAGCATATTCTACATTATCTATGTAATCTACATGTTCTATATCATGTGCATATTCTTCATATTTCTACATATTCTACATGTTCTACATGTTCTACATGTTCTACATGTTCTTCATATTCATCAAGTTTTACATCATGTGCATATTCTACATATTCTACATCATGTGCATATTCCACATGTCTCTACATATTCTTCATATTCTACTACTTAATTTCTACATGTTCTACATATTCTACATGTTCTACATATTCTACTACTTAATTTCTACATGTTCTACATTGTTCTATGCATCGAAGCTCATGATGTCAATCACTGGATTGTCTTGTCCAGACTCGTTTATTTACAGACTGCCAATAACAACATAACAACAAATAAACAAACAAAAAACATTGTTCTATGCAGGATATTTTTCTGTGTCTACTGCATACATAGTATATGTACATCAATCCAATTATTTTATGAATGTAAACTATTGTGATTAGCATGATTAGTGATCATGGTGATACACCAATTGATCATATTATCATATTAATACGTTTTGATAAACATATTTTAGATGACTTTGCCTATGTCAGCATGAAATCCAAATTCACTTGTTCAATTAGTAGTTGCCTCTGGGTGTTTGTCATGTTTGTAGAGAAATAGGTTTCAGTACACATGTTAGTATTTGTTCCTGTATAATTGTAACGAGACACAGAGCAACATACATTATTGGCTGATAAACCCTCTTCCTGAGGTAAGGGCATTAACTGACAACCGGTATAAAAGTCCAGTTTCCAGCCTTGCCGAACTAGGCTGGAATCCGGGCTCAATCGTAGCGCCACCAGTGGCTATTACAATCCTATTATGTCCCTTCTGTGTCCCACCTACTGACCAATCAGATTCCACCTCTCATGTCACTTGCATTTGCTTTAAACAAAATGGTGGCACCGAGTCAACATGGTCAAGACGATCTGATCAACAATCAAGATCTATATTGTAATAAAACAGGTGTAACCTCGCAAAGTGCATCTAATCACTTGAGCACCTTAATTTATAAACATGAAAAGATTTGCGAAATAGCTGTCGATGCCCAGTTGAAGGTAAAAATGCTTTGCAAAGACATGCAGTCGACCGAAATCTGCATGTTGAAATCAATGTTGTTTGCGAACCGGATGTCAAGTTCGTCACACGATTATGATTGGACTATGCATAGACTCGGTAGTCCAGCCAAAATGTAACATCGGAATACCAGCCTATTTCCGCAAGGGTGAAAACTTTTATAGTCGGTTAACGCCCTTGCCTCAGGAAGATGCTGATAAACATGTTAAACTGAAAGCACTGGTTATGAATTATGTGAAGATTGAAAACATGCAGTAAACAGAAAAAAATATATAATCTGTCTCTAAACAAAAGTATCTTTGATTTAAGCCAAAAATCATGAGGTAAATATGGTAAAGATGACATTCTTTAGTTTTTATGAACGGGTACATCAGAGTAGTAAGGTAACGCCTCCTTACTTGGACATGTGGTAATGCGTCCTGAAACAAATGTTACAACATGATAATAGGAGAACAGCAATGGGGATAAAACAATACATCAGTGCACCATGAGTTACATGTGACGATACAATACACGATACATTTATTTCTGTATCGGTACAAGACAATACAATTGCTAAAATAAATTACTTATTACTCATTTAAAGACACCCAGCATTTTTGTGAGTCAAATATTGCAAAATATGTTACAGTTATTGTTTAAAATTAACTACTAAAAATAAGCTCTACAAATGGAGCTTTTCCTTTTAAATCTACTCTGACATATTTATAGTCAAGAAAATTCAACTCGTTATGACGTAAATATGTGTATCACGATATGTGTCGTATCTTGACCTATATATCGTGATACATATAGTATAGTGACCTTGCTGCAGCGATCCACCCCCAGTCAGCAGTCTGATTGAGGCACGCCAGAAACACGATTGTGGGTTCGAATCCTGGTTCGCCCTGATTATGTTTCTAGGTTTGTCAGCACCATACCCGTGCTCGTGGGTTTCACCGACGTGGTTAACGTCTGAGACCTGCATCACTTCGGGCTTTCCTCCCACATTAAGCTGACACACCGTGATATCACTGGAATAATGTTAAAAGCGGCGTTAAACCCAACTCACTCACTCACTATTATGTCCGTTATCAAACACAAATTAAGAGGTCAGTTTTCCAACACTGAACTTTTACCATGTGATTACACTCCTTCGTTTAACAATACTGCTAGTCATGCCTTGAGCAATGCTGAGGGCAGTGGGTATAACATAGCCATACACATGATGAACACATTTGTCATCATGATTATCTGTTATAGTTTACCGGGTTAAGGTAAGGGTACATCACAGACATTATATATGTAATTTCATTAGTTCAGAAAAGAACACATGACCTTTAAAACACGATATTATCCTGAGACCCACCCTGCCATGCAGCGAACAAAAGTGGTATTACCCTGCATGATTACAATATTAAGCCAATGGACTCAAAGCAGAGAAATTATTTCAGCCAGTCAGCGAGAGCGTCTCAAAAAGCTTACTGTGAAGCAGCATGAGTTATTAAAAACTCAAATTGAAATGTTCTTTTTTATATTGTGTAATAAAACAATTATTGACCACATTTCGGGGAATATCATGTTTTATTGGCCCAAGAAACTGATATTGATCGAGGGAGCTGGCAATATTCGCTAAATATGTGGTGTGTTCATAATCATTAAATAAACATTTGTATAATGGTGATGTCACAGCATCATATTTCATCCCGAAGTTGTTGCTTCATCTTGTTGGATGATAAAAGATGGACTTAGGCCCTGGTGCAATGATAAGTTTAAAGACTAAGGTTATATCATAAGAAGCGGAGGACAAAGTCTGTGGACCGCCTCCGTGGTCTAGTGGTAGGGCGTCCGCCTGGAGAGCTGAAGGCCCGGGGTTCGATCCAAATGACGTTAAAAGAAGGTACTTGTTACCCTGTCTGGTGCTCGGTAGTAAGGGGCTAAAACAAGGACTGGTTGGCTCGGAGTCAGTATGCTGTGTCTGAGTGGGGTATATATGTTAAACTGTGGCATTGTATCTCAGTAGCACTATAAATCAGCATCAGCCCGGACTAGTACAAGCAGCCACATAAACACATGCATGCACGTCACTATACATGTATGACTTAAGTGCAATAATCTTTGATGCGACGTTAAACCCAATTTCACCTCACAACTTATGTGGATAATTCTCTGTTTGATAAAGCTGATAAAGCAACAGTGCCATCATTGTGACAGGCCCCATGTGACTGACAGTTGGTCTGCATGTTTGTTTCAGGACTGCTGTACCACTGCTGTTTCTTCAGAAGCCCTTGAGCACAGGCAGGAGACTGACAAAAAATCAGGTAAGCATGGGAACCTTTCTTCAAAGAGAAATAACAGAAAGACAAATCAAAGCAGTTATACCATGAGGCATGGGCGTCACATTCTACTTCATTTCCATGAGCTCTCATGAGGTCTGAAAGGTTAACAATGCTTTCGACTAGTTTGCATTGTTTGGATTCACAAGGCTTATCCTCCTCCTCGTTATCTTCTGAAAGTTAAAGGTGGGGTGTTTGTCCTCTTGGGGCTTGTCCTCTTGGAATGCTTGTCCTCTTGGGTGATTGTACTGTTGGGGTGCTTGTCCTCTTGGGTGCTTGTCCTCTTGGGATGCTTGTCCTCTTGGGTGATTGTACTGTTGGGGTGCTTGTCCTCTTGGAATGCTTGTCCTCTTGGGTGATTGTACTGTTGGGGTGCTTGTCCTCTTGGGTGCTTGTCATCTTGGGTGATTGTACTGTTGGGGTGCTTGTACTGTTGGGTGCTTGAGGGGCGGTCGGGTAGCCCAGTGGTTAAAGCGTTCGCTCGTCACGCCGAAGACCCGGGTTCGATTCCCGACATGGGTACAATGTGTGAAGCCCATTTCTGGTGTCCCCCGCCGTGATATTGCTGGAATATTGCTAAAAGCGGCGTAAAACCATACTCAGTCAGTACTCAGTGTTGGGTGCTTGTCCTCTTGGAATGCTTGTCCTCTTGGGTGATTGTACTCTTGGGGTGCTTGTACTCTTGGGGTGCTTGTACTGTTGGGGTGCTTATACTGTTGGGGTACTTGTCCTCTTGGGATGCTTGTCCTCTTGGGTGCTTGTCCTTTTGGTTGATTGTACTGTTGGGGTGCTTATACTGTTGGGTGCTTGTCCTTGGGATGCTTGTCCTCTTGGTTGATTGTACTGTTGGGGTGCTTATACTGTTGGGGTGTTTTGTCCTCTTGGGATGCTTGTCCTCTTGGGATGCTTGTCCTCTTGGGTGCTTGTACTGTTGGGGTGTTTTGTCCTCGTGGGTAATTGTACACTTGGGATGCTTGTCCTGTTGGGATGCTTGTCCTCTTGGGTGCTTGTACTGTTGGGGTGCTTGTCCTCTTGGGATGCTTGTCCTCTTTGGTGCTTGTACTGTTGGGGTGTTTTGTCCTCGTGGGTAATTGTACTCTTGGGATGCTTGTCCTCTTGGGTGCTTGTCCTCTTGTGTGCTTGTCCTCTTGGGTAATTGTACTCTTGGGATGCTTGTCCTCTTGGGTGATTGTACTGTTGGGGTCCTTGTACTGTAGTATTTTCTACTTGTTCCAGCTCTTCCGGATAGTGAGACATGCATTTGTTGGCAGCCTTATTGGTTTCTTGTGGATGTTTGGACTCACCTTGTGTGGTCCCCTCAGGTGAGATGATGTTCAACTGTGCTTCCATGCATTATGTTCATAGCCCACTCAGAGCTAGTAAGCTAGATTCCAGCACTGTCCGTAGTGTAGTTCGAGTACAATCTCACAAATGGTCTTCACATTTAACTCATGGTGATCAGAACACCAAACAGAAAATCCATTTTTAGTTGTAAAAATGTGCCTACTGTGTAAACCTAATTTGAAACAATATGAGATAAACAGATGATCTTATATCAAATTTCAAATTATTTTTTATAAGCATGACAAGAACCCTTTGAAATAAGAGTTTGATTAAACATGATAAAGGACTAAACTGAATAAACGGGCAACAATAAGAAGTGAGAGGACACGGGGACTCAATATTGACCCTCTGGCTGGATTGTCCCCTATCTTATAATGTATGTGGAGTGGTGGGATAGCCTGGTGGTTCAAGTGTTTGTTCATCACACTGAAGGCCTGGGTTTGATTCCCCACGTGGGAATAATATTGAGTCCCCTGTCGTGATATTCCTAGAATACTGCTAAGAGGAGCATAAAACCATACTCACTCACTCATTAAAAACTATGTATCTTTGCTTCAGAACCATTTTGTTGTTCGAGCACAGTGATGTTGTGATCATCGCGGGATTTACAGCTCTCTTCACAAACAATGGAGGAGGCCCTGCGAAGGTGATGCCAAATGTCATCAGTACCGATAGACATGGGTTACACATGTACAGTTTGACATGACGGACAGACACATGTTAACTCCATCTCGTCCACAGCTTACTTTGGACAAGTGTCTGTGTAACATAACTAGATTTTCACTTGTTCTCATTTCTTGTTACTTAATTGATGCACAACTACTAATAGTCCTATGGTACCATGGTTACACAATTAGATTATGGTAGTTTGCTTTTTTTAATGCTTCTGGCATGTATCAGGGTTCACTGGGGGAATTTTCTGACATGGCCCCTTTTTGTGAAAATTTCAAATATTCCAGAGATAATCAGATCTATATTGTAATAAAACTGGTCTTACATCGCAAGTGCATCAAATCACGTGAGCACCTTGATTAAAAACTTGAAAAGATTTGGAAAATATCTGTTGACAACGACTTGGCGGTGCACATGCTGTGCAAATCCTGCAATCGACCTAACTCTGCATGACAGTTTACGAACCGGATTTCGATTTCGGTGCGCGATTTTGATTGGACTATGCATAGACTCCATAGACCAGCCAAAATGTAACTCCATAATCCCAGCCTAGTTCAGCAAGGGTGGAAACTGGACTTTTATAGTCAGTTAACTCTCTTGCCTCGGGAAGATGCACTAATGGAAAGACAAAACTAGAAATACAGCCGACCTCTATAATTCACACTCTTGTGCAATAAAGCCTCCCACATAACTTCTTCATATCCTTGTTTATAGCGTATATGTAGACAATGCAACTGTAATTCATTTACTTATTTCTGTCATACACAAATCATATGTATAAGCTTTCAATTTTTTGTTTCTCCTGTTTCAGTCCCGCGGTGCTGTTTTCTTCTTGGTTGCCGTGGTCACACTTCTTTTGTTTGATCATGATGAGAAACTTGACATGATGTCTGAACATGATGGTAAGGTCATGGTCATAGTTAATATTTCATCCTGGAAGTATATTTTCAGTATGTTCAAGCTTTATTATCTGCTGAATCCTGCATTTCATGACTGCATTTCTATATAGCAATTGGACTGCCTCCGTGGTCTAGTAGTAAAGCGTCCGCCCAGAGAGCAGAAGGTCCAAGGTTTGATCCCCGGCCGTGTCATACAAAAAGAAGTTAAAACATAGTATTGTTGTTGCCATGTCTGGCGCTCGGCATTAAGTGTCTAAAACAAGATCTGGTCGGCTCGGATTCAGTATAATGTGTCTGAGTGGGGTGTTCATGGTAAACTGCGGCATTGTATCTCTGTTGGCTAGTACTATAAATCGGCATCAGTCCGGACTAGTACAAGCTGCTACTCACACACACATGTGCATGTATGTTGCTATATGAGTGTTCTAATCTTGGACGCCATTTCACTTCACCTCACCACCTATATAGAAATCAGTTGTATAGTGGTGCTACATGATGTTGAAATCTGTGTCTTGGTGTGTCTCACTCTGCCACCCGTCTAGACAGTGTTTTGTTTCGGACATGCTTTTTAAGCATCTATGTGATTGGTTTAAAGTATAATCATGATAATTCAGTTTCTGTCTAAATATCTACTTCACTTTGATGTTTCCTGCCACATTAATGATTAACGTTGATACAACTGAAATACTGTTTGAACACAGTGTCCACTCATTATCCCCTGAAATGTTCCTCTTGCAGCCAGCCATGATGACATCCATGGGACGTTTATTTCTCATGTGTTCTATCACGTTGTAAATCTGGTTGGATGGTCTGACCACAAAGTAAGTCTGTCTCTCTCCTGGCTTTCACATTTACGAAACTTCCACCTTACTTTATATATTTTATAATAAAGTTACTATAATCAGATGCTGTTTGTTCTTTAATTTTGGTTATATAAACATTATAACACAGTTTGTGATATTAATGCATGCTTCTTTAACAGTGGTTGATTCCAGTGCTAAATAAGAGTTAAATGTGACTCACTGACTTGGTTCACTTATTGTTCACTGACTTATTGTCCCGGGGGCGGTCGGGTAGCCTTGTGGTTAAAGCGTTAGCTCGTCACGCCGAAGACCCGGGTTCGATTCCTGACATGGGTACAATGTGTGAAGCCCATTTCTGGTGTCCCCCCGCCGTGATATTGCTGGAATATTGCTAAAATCGGCGTAAAACCATACTCACTCACTCACTCACTTTATTGTCCCAAACATATGCATCAAAGTATGACTGTGGTTTGTTACAGGGTGGTGTGGTGCTGTTGTTCATCACCTTGTGTCTTCATGTGGGCTACAATGCAGCTGCTAAAAAACTGTCAGTGGAAGTGGGCGGGGCAAAACGTCTTCATGCTCTGTCAACATTTGTATCAGCTGGTCTACTGTGGCCCTGGGCAGCCTTCATATACCTCACACGAGAGGTGGGTATCCATGTTAGAATAGATCTTGATTCTCTCCGACCTTAGAGGTGGGTATCCATGTTAGAATAGACCTTGATTGTCTCCCAGCTGAGAGGTGGGTATCCATGTTAGAATAGATCTTGATTCTCTCCCACCAGAGAGGTGGGTATCCATGTTAGAATAGATCTTGGTTCTCTCCCACCAGAGAGATGGGTATCCGTGTTAGAATAGACCTTGATTCTCTCCCACCAGAGAGGTGGGTATCCATGTTAGAATAGACCTTGATTCTCTCTCACCAGAGAGGTGGGTATCCGTGTTAGAATAGACCTTGATTCTCTCCCACCAGAGAGGTGGGTATCCATGTTAGAATAGATCTTGATTCTCTCCCACCAGAGAGATAGGTATCCTTGTCAGAATAAGTCTTTATTCTCTCCCACCAGAGAGGTGGTATCCATGTTAGAATAGATCTTGGTTCTCTCCCACCAGAGAGGTGGTATCCATGTTAGAATAGATCTTGATTCTCTCCCACCAGAGAGGTGGTATTCATGTTAGAATAGACCTTGATTTTCTCCCACCAGAGAGGTGGTATCCATGTTAGAATAGATCTTGATTGTCTCCAAACAGAGAGTTGGGCATCCATGTTAGAATAGATCTTGATTCTTTCCAAACAGAGAGATAGGTATCCTTGTCAGAATAGATCTTGATTCTCTCCCGCCAGAGAGGTGGGTATCCATGTTAGAATAGACCTTGATTCTCTCCCACAAGAGAGATAGGTATCCTTGTCAGAATAGATCTTGGTTCTCTCCCACCAGAGAGGTGGTATCCATGTTAGAATAGATCTTGATTGTCTCCAAACAGAGAGTTGGGCATCCATGTTAGAATAGATCTTGATTCTTTCCGAACAGAGAGGTTGGTATCCGTGTTAGAATAGATCTTGATTCTCTCCCACCAGAGAGGTGGTATTCATGTTAGAATAGACCTTGATTTTCTCCCACCAGAGAGGTGGTATCCATGTTAGAATCGATCTTGATTGTCTCCAAACAGAGAGTTGGGCATCCATGTTAGAATAGATCTTGATTCTTTCCGAACAGAGAGGTTGGTATCCGTGTTAGAATAGATCTTGATTCTCTCCCACCAGAGAGGTGGTATTCATGTTAGAATAGACCTTGATTTTCTCCCACCAGAGAGGTGGTATCCATGTTAGAATAGATCTTGATTGTCTCCAAACAGAGAGTTGGGTATCCATGTTAGAATAGATCTTGGTTGTCTCCCACCAGAGAGGTGGGTATCCATGTTAGAATAGACCTTGATTCTCTCCCACCAGAGAGGTGGGTATCCATGTTAGAATAGATCTTGGTTCTCTCCCACCAGAGAGGTGGGTATCCATGTTAGAATAGACCTTGGTTCTCTCCCACCAGAGAGGTGGGTATCCATGTTAGAATAGATCTTGGTTCTCTTCCACCAGAGAGGTGGGCATCCATGTTAGAATAGACCTTGATTGTCTCCAAACAGAGAGGTGGGTATCCATGTTAGAATAGATCTTGGTTCTCTCCCACCAGAGAGGTGGGTATCCATGTTAGAATAGATCTTGGTTCTCTCCCACCAGAAAGGTGGTATCCGTGTTAGAATAGACCTTGATTGTCTCTGAACAGAGAGGTTGGTATCCATGTTAGAATAGACCTTGATTGTCTCCAAACAGAGAAGTAGGCATCCATGTTAGAATATATCTTGATGGTCACCAACCTGAGAAGTGGGCATCTATGTTAGAACATGTAGAATAGATCTTGATTCTCTCCCACCAGAGAGATAGGTATCCATGTTAGAATAGACCTTGATTGTCTCCAAACAGAGAGGTGGGCATCGATGTTAGAATAGATCTTGGTTCTCTCCCACCAGAGAGGTGGTATCCATGTAAGAATAGATCTTGATTCTCTCAGAACAGAGAGGTGGTATCCATGTTAGAATAGATCTTGATTTTCTCCCACCAGAGAGGTGGGCATCCATGTTAGAATAGATCTTGGTTCTCTCCCACCAGAGAGGTGGTATCCATGTTAGAATAGACCTTGATTCTCTCCCACCAGAGAGGTGGTATCCATGTTAGAATAGATCTTGATTCTCTCAGAACAGAGAGGTGGTATCCATGTTAGAATAAATCTTGATTTTCTCCCACCAGAGAGGTGGGCATCCATGTTAGAATAGATCTTGGTTCTCTCCCACCAGAAAGGTGGTATCCGTGTTAGAATAGACCTTGATTGTCTCCCACCAGAGAAGTAGGCATCCATGTTAGAATATATCTTGATGGTCACCAACCTGAGAAGTGGGCATCTATGTTAGAACATGTAGAATAGATCTTGATTCTCTCCCACCAGAGAGATAGGTATCCATGTTAGAATAGACCTTGATTGTCTCCAAACAGAGAGGTGGGCATCGATGTTAGAATAGATCTTGGTTCTCTCCCACCAGAGAGGTGGTATCCATGTTAGAATAGACCTTGATTGTCTCTGAACAGAGAAGTAGGCATCCATGTTAGAATATATCTTGATGGTCACCAACCTGAGAAGTGGGCATCTATGTTAGAACATGTAGAATAGATCTTGATTCTCTCCCACCAGAGAGGTGGTATCCATGTTAGAATAGACCTTGATTGTCTCCCACCAGAGAGGTGGTATCCATGTTAGAATAGATCTTGATTCTCTCAGAACAGAGAGGTGGTATCCATGTTAGAATAGATCTTGATTCTCTCAGAACAGAGAGGTTGGTATCCATGTTAGAATAGATCTTGATGGTCACCAACCTGAGATGTGGGCATCTATGTTAGAACATGTAGAATAGACCTTGATTCTCTCCCACCAGAGAGGTGGTATCCATGTTGGAATAGACCTTGATTCTCTCCTCCCAGAGAGATGGGTATCCGTGTTAGAATAGACCTTGATTCTCTCCCACCAGAGAGGTGGTATCCATGTTGGAATAGACCTTGATTCTCTCCCTCCAGAGAGATGGGTATCCGTGTTAGAATAGACCTTGATTGTCTCCCACCAGAGAGGTGGTATCCATGTTAGAATAGACCTTATTTCCCTTACACATTACAGGTTAGTAGGCGTCACTTGGGTGACATACAGTCATGGCTCTACTGTTGTATATCAGTGTTTGTATGCTACTTCCAGAGTGACATACAGTCATGGCTCTACTGTTGTATATCAGTGTTTGTATGCTCCTTCCAGAATGACATACAGTCATGGCTCTACTGTTGTATGTCAGTGTTTGTATGCTCCTCCCAGAATGACAAACAGTCATGGCTCTACTGTTGTATATCAGTGTTAGTATGCTCCTTCCATAGTGACATACAGTCATTGCTCTACCGTTGTATATAAGTGTTTGTATGCTCCTTCCAGAGTGACATACAGTCATGGCTCTACTGTTGTATATCAGTGTTTATATGCTACTTCCATAGTGACATACAGTCATGGCTCTACTGTTGTATATCAGTGTAAGTATGCTCTACCAGAGTGACATACAGTCATGGCTCTACTGTTGTATATCAGTGTTAGTATGCTCCTTCCAGAGTGACATACAGTCATGGTTCTACTGTTGTATATCAGTGTTTGAATGCTCCTTCCAGAGTGACATACAGTCATGGCTCTACTGTTGTATATCAGTGTTTGTATGCTACTTCCAGAGTGACATACAGTCATGGCTCTACTGTTGTATATCAGTGTGTGTGTATGCTCCTTCCAGAATGACAAACAGTCATAGCTCTACTGTTGTATATCAGTGTTAGTATGCTCCTTCCAGAGTGACATACAGTCATGGCTCTACTGTTGTATATCAGTGTTTATATGCTACTTACATAGTGACATACAGTCATTGCGCTAATGTTGTATATCAGTGTTTGTACTCTCCTTCTAGAGTGACATACAGTCATGGCTCTACTGTTGTATATCAGTGTTTATATGCTACTTCCATAGTGACATACAGTCATTGCGCTAATGTTGTATATCAGTGTTTGTACTCTCCTTCCAGAGTGACATACAGTCATGGCTCTACTGTTGTATATCAGTGTTTGTATGCTACTTCCAGAGTGACATACAGTCATGGCTCTACTGTGGTATATCAGTGTTTGTATGCTCCTTCCAGAATGACATACAGTCATGGCTCTACTGTTGTATATCAGTGTTAGTATGCTCCTTCCAGAGTGACATACAGTCATGGCTCTACTGTTGTATATCAGTGTTAGTATGCTACTTCCAGAGTGACATACAGTCATGGCTCTACTGTTGTATATCAGTGTTTGTATGCTCCTTCCAGAGTGACATACAGTCATGGCTCTACTGTTGTATATTAGTGTTTGTATGCTACTTCCAGAGTGACATACAGTCATGGCTCTACTGTTGTATATCAGTGTTTGTATGCTCCTTCCAGAATGACATACAGTCATGGCTCTACTGTTGTATGTCAGTTTTTGTATGCTCCTCCAAGAATGACAAACAGTCATGGCTCTACTGTTGTCTATCAGTGTTAGTATGCTCCTTCCAGAATGACATACAGTCATTGCTCTACCGTTGTATATAAGTGTTTGTATGCTCCTTCCAGAGTGACATACAGTCATGGCTCTACTGTTGTATGTCAGTGTTTATATGCTACTTCGATAGTGACATACAGTCATTGCTCTACCGTTGTATATAAGTGTTTGTATGCTCCTTCCAGAGTGACATACAGTCATTGCTCTACTGTTGTATATCAGTGTTTGTATGCTACTTCCAGAGTGACATACAGTCATGGCTCTACTGTGGTATATCAGTGTTTGTATGCTCCTTCCAGAATGACATACAGTCATGGCTCAACTGTTGTATATCAGTGTTAGTATGCTCCTTCCAGAGTGACATACAGTCATGGCTCTACTGTTGTATATCAGTGTTAGTATGCTACTTCCAGAGTGACATACAGTCATGGCTCTACTGTTGTATATCAGTGTTTGTATGCTCCTTCCAGAGTGACATACAGTCATGGCTCTACTGTTGTATATCAGTGTTTGTATGCTACTTCCAGAGTGACATACAGTCATGGCTCTACTGTTGTATATCAGTGTTTGTATGCTCCTTCCAGAATGACATACAGTCATGGCTCTACTGTTGTATGTCAGTTTTTGTATGCTCCTCCAAGAATGACAAACAGTCATGGCTCTACTGTTGTCTATCAGTGTTAGTATGCTCCTTCCATAGTGACATACAGTCATTGCTCTACCGTTGTATATAAGTGTTTGTATGCTCCTTCCAGAGTGACATACAGTCATGGCTCTACTGTTGTATATCAGTGTTTATATGCTACTTCCATAGTGACATACAGTCATTGCTCTACCGTTGTATATAAGTGTTTGTATGCTCCTTCCAGAGTGACATACAGTCATTGCTCTACTGTTGTATATCAGTGTTTGTATGCTACTTCCAGAGTGACATACAGTCATGGCTCTACTGTGGTATATCAGTGTTTGTATGCTCCTTCCAGAATGACAAACAGTCATGGCTCTACTGTTGTATATCAGTGTTAGTATGCTCCTTCCAGAGTGACATACAGTCATGGCTCTACGGTTGTATATCAGTGTTTATATGCTACTTCCATAGTGACATACAGTCATCATGGCTCTACTGTTGTATATCAGTGTTTGTATGCTACTTCCATAGTGACATACACATGATACAGTCATGGCTCTACTGTTGTATATCAGTGTTTGTATGCTACTTCCAGAGTGACATGCAGTCATGGCTCTACTGTTGTATATCAGTGTTTGTATGCTACTTCCAGAGTGACATACAGTCATGGCTCTACTGTTGTATATCAGTGTTTGTATGCTCCTTCCAGAATGACATACAGTCATGGCTCTATTGTTGTATATCAGTGTTTGTATGCTACTTCCAGAGTGACATACAGTCATGGCTCTACTGTTGTATATCAGTGTGTGTATGCTCCTTCCAGAATGACAAACAGTCATGGCTCTACCGTTGTATATAAGTGTTTGTATGCTCCTTCCAGAGTGACATACGGTCATGGCTCTACTGTTGTATATCAGTGTTTGTATGCTACTTCCAGAGTGACATACAGTCATGGCTCTACTGCTGTATATCAGAGTTTATATGCTTCTTCCAGAGTGACATACAGTCATGGCTCTACTGTTGTATATTAGTGTTTGTATGCTCCTCCCAGAGTGACATGCAGTCATGGCTCTACCGTTGTATATCAGTGTTTGTATGCTACGTCCAGAGTGACATACAGTCATGGCTCTACTGTTGTATATCAGTGTTTGTATGCTCCTTCCAGAGTGACATACAGTCATGGCTCTATTGTTGTATATCAGTGTTTGTATGCTACTTCCAGAGTGATATACAGTCATGGCTCTACTGTGGTAGATCAGTGTTTGTATGCTCCTTCCAGAATGACATACAGTCATGGCTCTATTGTTGTATATCAGTGTTTGTATGCTACTTCCAGAGTGACAAACAGTCATGGCTCTATTGTTGTATATTAGTGTTTTTATGCTTTTTCCAGAATGGCATACAGTCATGGCTCTACTGTGGTATATCACTGTTTGTATGCTTCTTCCAGAGTGACACAATCGTGGCTGTACCTGTGGTATATCAGTGTTTGTATGCTCCTTCCAGAGTGACATACAGTCATGACTCTACTGTTGAATATCAGTGTTTGTATGCTACTTCCAGAGTGACATACAGTCATGGCCCTACATTGGTAGATCAGTGTTTGTATGCTACTTCCAGAGTGACATACAGTCATGGCTCTACTGTTGCATATCAGTGTTTGTATGCTCCTTCCCGAGTGACATACAGTCATGGCTCTACTGTTGTATTCCAGTGTTTGTATGCTCCTTCCAGAATGACATACAGTCATGGCTCTACTGTTGTATGTAAGTGTTTGTATGCTCCTTCCAGAGTGACATACAGTCATGGCTCTACTGTGGTATATCAGTGTTTGTATGCTACTTCCAGAGTGACATACAGTCATGGCTCTTTTGTTGTATATCAGTGTTTTTATGCTACTTCCAGAGTGATATACAGTCATGGCTCTATTGTTGTATATCAGTGTTTTTATGCTTTTTCCAGAATGGCATACAGTCATGGCTCTACTGTGGTATATCACTGTTTGTATGCTTCTTCCAGAGTGACACAATCGTGGCTGTACCTGTGGTATATCAGTGTTTGTATGCTCCTTCCAGAGTGACATACAGTCATGACTCTACTGTTGTATATCAGTGTTTGTATGCTACTTCCAGAGTGACATACAGTCATGGCTCTACTGTTGTATATCAGTGTTTATATGCTCCTTCCAGAGTGACATACAGTCATGGCTCTACTGTTGTATATCAGTGTTTGTATGCTACTTCCAGAGTGACATACAGTCATGGCTCTACTGTTGTATATCAGTGTTTGTATGCTACTTCCAGAGTGACATACAGTCATGGCTCTACCTGTTGTTTCCTCTTCTGCTGGTCATCATGTTCGTCTTCCTGATTGACTTCTACATCGAGGCAGTGTCCATAAACCATCTACAGCCACAGAAGACGGCTCTATACGGCGTGGCTGCCATCTCCCTGGGGGCGCTGTTCCTCAGCTCCACCTGGAATCACCCCTACATGGCCCAGATCACCACCATGCACAAGCTGAGGGAAGTCATCACGGAGGACCATGTCCTCTCGGGGGGAGTTGTCTTCAGCCTCATGGCTCTCATCCTGGGTGAGTTAAGGAGCAGGGTTATATATGATAATCACTAGATAACTGAATGTTATGCAAGCTGCCTCCCAGCATGTGACAACTTTGTTACATATTCACCAGCAATAGAAACTTACAGTTTTAGTCCACTAGTCCTTATAATGATAACATCTTGCAAAACCCTTAAAAATGGCAAATTTCTACTAGTCCTTGTGATACCTTAACTATTGGGCAGTTTGGCAAGGACTACAGGACTAGTGCCAATTTCTAACGCTGATTCACCCTCCCAGTATCATCACTGCCACCAGTGTGCAAGCGGTCATTACAAGAATCTTGAACTTTTTCCCCACAAATCCAAATATGTTGTGACATTTTTTCTGTGTGTCTTTTTGAAGGTCATTCTTGTGAATTAGTAAGAGATTCATGACAGACTTACTATTGACCAGATGATGTTTAATCAGATGGTTTGAGATTGCAGGCAAATGCAAAAGTACCCATAAACTAATGAATCCATTCCCAAGGACTGTTATATGCGGGTCTGAACTTTTGTGTATTATCATCTAATCTCATTAAAATCAGATCTTAGTGCACATCACTGCTACTCAAAGATCTGAGGACATCCCATTACAGGTCAAGTCAGAACAACCTTTAATCAGACCAATAAGAACGTTGCTTACAAAATCACGAAGGTTTGAATGTGTTTTCTAATCATGTAACCATGGAAAGGTTAACACATGGTATTCTGAATGAAAGCTCAGGTTGTATGACTCATGCCATATGTTCAACGTCATCTGTCGCTTGCTTCTGTGGGATGAACATTTGAAGCAGAAGAGATTTTTTCACAGCCTGTGGGAAGTACATACAATCTTCCAGACATCTATTAGACATTCCAGAATATTCTTTTGTTCAGTTTTCAAATTTTGAATTGAGAACTTTGTCAAAGTATTGTTCAAAGCGTAATCTAGTATGGAGGTCGACATTTTGATACTAGTGCCGTGAAGTTGGAGAAAGCTGCTTTCCCATTGGCTATTGTTGACTTCCTGTTAGTCATTGCATTGCTTGGTCAAAGTTCGCAAAGATCATTTTGACGTAACCTGCAATGGGCATGATGGGATGTCCTCAGATCTTTAGCATGTTTAGTGTAGCGGTTCAAACACTGAAATCTGGTTTGAATGAGATTGGTCATCATCGGTCCTTGGTATTTCCCCCACAATCCAGACTTGTTAACTGTCAACCTTAGACTTGTTGTATTAACATGATGAAGAATCCCACACTGATATTTTCAGAGGGCATATGTGTTTTCTTTTATTGTGCACTGGAACAGAAAATGACAAGATATCTTGGTTTCTTTCATCACCCATATGCAACATTTCACCACTCTTAAAGTTTAAGAAAAGAGATGTCCTTCATAAGTACAAATATTTTGAAAATTAGGATATTTATGACTCTACCTTGCTCCACCAGGTACATGGTTGCTGGTGTCCCCAAGCCGCAGTGCCAAGGGCAGCTTCATTGGCTACTCTCCATCCGGACTTCCATTGTACAGTTTTGCAGGGGAGGCTTTCCATCGCACATCACAGTCAGCTTTCATAATTCTCAAAAACGGCCTTCGACAGATTCTGGAGGAATCAAACTCCCGCAAGATCTTCTACTTCTTGTGTATTAACCTGGTGGGTTGCACTCAAGAAATGACAACCTCTTGTAATTGGTTGGTTCGTTGTTAACACTGCACTCCGCAATATTCCAGCTATATGACGGTCGTCTGTAAATAATCAAGTCTGGATCAGACAATCCAGTGATTAATATCATGAGCATCGATCCACACAATTTGGATCGATGACATGTATCAACCAAGTCAGCGAGCCTCAACCTCAACGTTGTGTATTTAAGAAATAAGCAATGAGTGGTAGTTGTGCATCATGCATTAAAACAGGCGCAGCAACCTAAAATACTTTTGGTATTTCCTGGATATTCTCACAATTTTCACATCTGCTCCTTTTCTCCCAAAAGATATTGCCATATCTCACCAACTTTTGAATGCGATCATTCTGCAATTGTATAAACATCCCTCTCATTAGTAACATGACCCATGAAGATCCGGGGTAGAATAGGTCTTCAGCAACCTGTTCTTCCCATAAAAGGTGACTATGCTTGTCGTTAGAGGCGACTAACGGGATCGGGTGGCCAGGCTCGCTGACTTGGTTGATGCATGTTATCGATCCCAATTATGTGGATCGATGCTAATGATGTCAATCACTAGATTGTCTAGTCCAGACTTGATTATTTACAGACCATACCAGTCATATACCTGGAATATTGCTGAGTGCGGCGTTAAACAAAAAAAAAAAAAGACAACATTGTTCTTTAAGATTCATTGCATAGATATCTTATATTTTTTAATATTATATAACTAGCACTTTTCTCTTCTAAGTAACCACTGCAATAACTTGTTATGAAATCACTTTGCAAATGTATTTTGCTTTTAATACATTTATTATTAATCCATATGTTAACATGGTTAAAGTATAAGAGTTAAAATAACTGTAGCTATAATATGCTTTGCCTAAGGGGCCGAGGTCATGAGTAAAGTTTAAATGTTGTGTGAATAGATGGTAGCGGTTCAGAATGTGGTGATGTCTTACATCTGATGTTGGTTATTTGTGCTCCTTTGGAGCTCAGCTAGGTCCCCAGCCCTGCTTGATTGAGACAAAACTGTTTAATATGATTACATTTTCTGTCAGTTTTATTCAGTTCCAATTTGTAGCACAAGTGAAACATTTAAAGGTTCAGAATAATAGCCATTATTGGATTTTTACTTGTCCTCAGCCCAATTTAGTAGTCTCAGGCTAGCAGACTAGCGTGCATTTCAAAGGATGTCATTGTGACCTGATAGCAGTCATGCTATCAACCACTGGTTTGTCTTGCCCTGACAGGCACACCTAGCATATTGTTGACTGTGGAGTTGAACATCCATAGTTGCTGTTGTTGTACTTGTGATGGCTTGGTATTTGCTGGTGCTGTATGTAGCTTACTGTGTTGCAGATGTTCACGTTTGTAGAGCTGTTGTACGGCGTGTGGACCAACAGTCTCGGTCTAATATCTGATGGGTTCCATATGCTGTTTGATTGCTCGGCCCTCGTCATGGGCTTGTATGCCTCCATCATGACCAGATGGAAAGCAACAAGAATATTCTCATACGGGTGAGATTTTCAATTACTAAATAAATAATTAAATTATCATTAAAATTTGTTTGTGAATATTGTGTAGATGATACACTGAATCAGGACTATAAGTTTGTTTTATTTTACTTTGTTGTGAAATTGCACTGTTTTATTGTTTATGGTTTTATTCTTTTCAGGTATGATCGGGTTGAAGTGCTGTCTGGTTTTATTAATGGCCTCTTCCTTGTCATCATTTCTATATTTGTATTTGCTGAAGCCGTCACGCGACTTTTTGAGCCACCGGAGATCAAAACAGCAAAACTGCTGGTAAGACTTTGGGCAGTGGAGAAGTCTAGTTGTTAAAGCAAAATTTTGTAAAAGAATTTTAGTAACCGTGGTAGACTAAACGGAATATACAGGCAACAAAAAGAGGCGAGAGAACACTGGGACTCAAAGTAGACCATCTGACTATATTGTCCCCTATCTTGTGTAGAGTTCTATTTCCATGAAGCATTCTTCTTCTTTCTTCTTGTTGTTGGGGAAGAGGTTGTTTCATATTTTCGCCTAAATTTAACAGTATTTGATGTTTGAAAAACTTTTCTTGTAAAATGGCTTTCCTTTGTTTTTCAGACTGTCTCCGTTCTTGGTTTAGCAGTAAATCTTATTGGTATATTCGCCTTCAGTAGTTCACATGGACACGGCCATGGAGGTCATGGCCACTCTCACGGGGGAGGTCACGCACATGGGGGAGGTCATGGTCATTCTCATGGAGGTCAAGGTCACAATCATGGAAGTCATGGCCATTCACATGGAAGTTCAAGTCCATGTGAACAAAGCCATTCTTTGTGGGGGGATCATGGACACAGCCATGGAAGTCCGTCGCATGCTTCCCATGGTCACTCCCACTTTGGGAGTAATACGAACATGCAGGGTAAGTGACATTATGACTTGAGCTGCACACATTTTACTATTAGCCAGTGGCTGTGTGATAGCTGTCACAAAACGGCTGAAATACTGCCGACATGACTGTAAATTTTGACTCACTCACTATCTCACTGTGTTTTCACCGAGGACCTGGTTTTAATTTGGAACATAGGTACGTTGTGTGTAGCCTGTTATTGGTATCCCTTTTGCTGGAATACAACTTATTATTATTAAATTATTATTAAACATATTTCATTGTCCAAAAAGACAAAGGGATTGGGCACAAGTGCAGCACTTATTACCGCCTTCTCCCTTAATGCAGTGTTAAATTCTATTTTTTCCAATTTCCAGATTTCAATGATTAACTGGCCTCTCTTGACATAACCTTGCCTCATTCGTTTAGTCATAACATGTTTGCCATGTTTGATAATGTTTTGCATACACATGATGACACCATGTTAAAATGATTTCATAAGAATGACATGCATGTTACCCGATTCTATTTTCCTCCTTGATGACTGACTTTCATCACTTGTTAATCTAATTGTCCCAGTGGGTTTGTTTCACTGAAGCTCCTGAAAACTGGGTATGTTATATGTTGTTCACAGAAGAAGATTTGATCATTCAGACAAAAGGATTATGATCAGGAAAATAATATGAAAGTAGCTTATTTGACACAGTAATGACCTATGCAAGTCCTTAAGTTTGTCTTCTATAGCAATTGTACATGTGTTTCATGATTATTACTCCCTAAACATTCTCAATCACTGCCACATCACAGCAAACATTTTTAGTCCACTAGTCCTTATAATGATAATATATAGCAAAACCCTTAAAAATGACAAGTTTCTACAAGACCTCGTGATAACTAAACTATTGGGCAGTTTCACAAGGACTATAGGACTAGTGTCAATTTCTAATGCTTAACAAGGAAGGAAGGACACACTATAGTGCTGGTTGACGTCCTTTTGTCACTGTGTTCATGCTGGGGCGGTTGGGTAGCCTAGTGGTTAAAGCGTTAGCTCGTCATGCCGAAGACCTGGGTTCGATTCCCGACATGGGTACAATGTGTGAAGCCCATATCTGGTGACCCCGCCGTGATATTGCTGGAATATTGCTAAAAGCAGCGTTAAACCATACTCACTCACTCACTCACTCACTCACTCACTGTGTTCATGCTTGTTAAACTTGTGGAAGGTGGTCTTCAAGAATGAAAACATTGTTAATTGTACCTGGTCATGTGCAATGTAATCATAATGCTGACAGAATTTGTTGTTTTTCAGGGGTGTTTCTACATGTGCTAGCAGACACCATGGGCAGTGTTGGCGTCATTATATCAACGCTGATTATAGAGAACTTTGGCTGGAACGTGGCTGACCCTATATGTTCATTATTCATTGCGACGCTCATATTGTTGAGTGTGTTGCCTTTACTGAAAGATACAACAACAGTTTTACTTCTAAGAACTCCGACAGAAATGGAAAAAGATCTAACACATATTTTACAAAAGGTAAGATCATTGTACATAGTGAGACTGTTATAACAACTGAATATTTGATTACATTGTTAGCTGCAAATTGTGTAGTGGTCGAAATGAGCAATGAACATAATTCATGAAAATATCAATGTGTCTGTATGAAATAACTAATGTTAGTTGGTTGCTGTGTTTGGTGTTGCAGGTTTTGACGATAGATGGTGTAATATCATACCGACGCCCTTACTTCTGGTGGCATACGTCATCAAAGGTCATCGGTATGCTGCATGTTCAAGTGGCGCCCGACAAAAGTGAACAGAAAATCATTACCCAGGTAAGTAATGTGTGGAGCCTTAATACTGATTTGATCAGTAGTCTAACCATACCACTGATTGTTCATTGGTTTGTTGTTTAAGGCCACACTCAGCAATATTCCAGCTATATGACGGCGGTCTGTAAATGACCGAGTCTGAACCTGACAATCAAGTGATTGACATCATGAGCTTCGATTCACGCAAATGGGATACGATGACATGCATCAACCAAGTCAGCGAGTCTGACCACCCGATCCCTCTTACGACAAGCATAGTCACTTTTTACGGCAAGGGTGGGCTACTGATGACCTATTCTACCATGGATCTTGATAGGTCCATATCACTGAAGGGGACAAAAGATTGGCTTCACCCTCTGTATGCATGGTGGGAACTGAATCAGGATCTTTCCAGACTACTCGGCTACTGCAGCATCACTGTAAACATGGATTTGTTGGGATAAGCCAGGAAATGGAGCTGATAAAACAAGACAACATAACTTTATGCTGAATTGGTGTTACATGTATTTGAAAAGGATTATCTGATAAGCCTTAAGCTATATTGTTTTGGAAAGGAAAACATTTTAGTAAAACGTCTTGGCTCTTGCTAGATATGTAAGACAGAGTGCTAAACTTCAGTTTGAGTGAGTGAGTATAGTTTTACGTCACTTTTAGTATTATTCCTGCAATATCATTGGTGGGGTGTTCACAAGGAATTGGCTTCGCACATTGTTGGCATATTGAGCCCAATTTGAAGTGATGAGAAGTGATTTTACTCCATTACCAGGTTCAGGTTGAGTTAAATACTTATTTCAAATGTCCCATTGCTTGTCCAAATAATGGTCTGGATTGCCAATATGTGTCAAATAACCACCTAGGCTTAATAGACTATAATGTTGACCTTAATCACTGAGACTGTTCAGTGACTTTGCTTTTATTTAGTCATGTGTATTTATATTGACCTGACACTGACACATAGAATACTCTGAACTCTCATTGATATAATAGACTAAGTGTCCAAGTTATCTTCTTTGCAGGTGACATCACTTTTCCGAGAATTTGGAATTACCAATCTGACAGTGCAGGTAGAGAAGGAATCGTTCTTCCTTCACCTGTCTGGGCTGGGGGCGTCGCTGGACAATGTGGCCGCTGCCACCCATGACATGCAGATCCTCACCTTTGAAGAACCATTCACAGTGAAATCTATATGAGAACAGCATAGTGTGATATACAATGATATATGTGTATATATCTTCCTAACAAATAGAGATGTATGTCATATAGGTTGTGTGCAATTTATTATCAAATTTGAAAAGTAAGTATGAATAGAATAATGATTGAAATATATTTTGAAATATATTATGATATATAAATGTTAAAAGTAGGATGTATTTTCAATTTTTGGAAAATAGTGATCTAGTCCTTGTTTCTTGCAGTCTTAAATACATTAACATGATCAACATTGAAGGACAGAATCCATAAACTCGTGATTGAAAATGAATGTTCGATAAGAACAGTGATGTTGAATCAGCTCAGCAGAGTGAATACTCAGGTGTGATGAACTCTATCCAGTTGTACAAATTGTGAGTAGTCCCGTGTCAGTATGGTTTTTAGAACTAGCAACTTATTAAAGACAATGTCAGCATTAAATTTCTATACATTTGATTTTTGATTTTGAGGCAGATCCAGGATTTAAGAAAGACTAAGTGTGGGTTGGGATGGGTGAAAGAGTGTGGTACACACTGTCCAAGTCACAGAGTTTAAAAAACAACACGTGATAGAGGGATAGACGAAGAAGGTTGAAAACAAAGGTTTCTGAAAATGGGTGCACTGGCATCACCCCCACACCCTAACCCTCAGTAATGTGACAGGAACCCCTTGGCTGAGGGTCCTGTTGGGGGGTCACAAGCAGACAGTTTAATTGACAGCCTTTAGTCAGTAGTCATTATCTTTTGGTCTTTGTCAGTAAAAAAACATGTGAATAGCGGACAAGCTGTCAAAATGTGAAATTGTATTTATGTGCATGCAGATCATCAGTCTGGGAAACATGGTGACAGCTGTTTCTTCTCTCGTTTCATTACTGCAGTTCATGTTTTGCAAATACGAAACACTGAGTTATGTAGATGTACATATACGACTTTTATGAGATTTTAGCATGGTTATGCTAACAGTTAAGTTATAATTTACGCTTTTCAGTTTCTTATGCACATTCTACGTTAATCTTTTACGATAAAGATTACATTTACATTTCTTGTTTTATGCTAAACAGTATACCCCATAAGGACCCTCTTGACTTCCATCCTTCATTCTGAGCACTGTTGTCTGAACTAATGGAGGAGTTGTAATGTAGGGTCATTGTACGTTTCATGGGATCAAAACTAAAGTTTGGAGGGTCGATGGAGTTTGTTGTATCTGTATTTTGTGTCAAACTTATTGGTTAGTATAGCACTGTTAGTCTCCTAGCAATAACCTTCACTGAATTGATTGTAAATTGCCCACAGCCTCAGTTGACAAGGTGCTATATGAACATGTGTGTCTGTGTAATGATGTATTGACCACAACAGGGGGTAGTCAATATTCTCGCAATGATCAGCTGTTGTGTGTGTGCGTGTGAAGCCAACTGAATGTATGGCTGTGTGACAGGGTGTCTGATTTGTTTATAGATGGAATGTTGTGTTAAAATATGTTTGAAGGCCACTATTAGCAATATTTGTGGGTGGATGTCTGCTGGTTCCCTTTTGTTTCTGCTGGACAACTCCGTCATTTTTTTACGTGCTCAAGCAGCATGGGCAGTCTGAGGTCTATTGTTGCCTTTTATTTTTTATTTTTTATTTTACAAAAATCTTGGCCCAAAATCGAATGTAGGTCGAAAACAACATTAACATAATTCTCAACTTCCACTAAGGTCACTGCTACTAACATGACTAATGAATGAAAAACAAAATTGTTTCAACACAAGAAGATACCAAAAGATACTTGACTGTGTCTGTTGTTAGAATAATGATTTTTATATATATTATTCACCATTTCTTATGAACAGATGATAAAATCTTGTGTGTTTTTTCATTTCACCTAATTGTAAAACAGTGAAAAACAAACAAATTATTTGGCCAGTTGTCGTGGTGATGGTGACAGAACTCATCTATGTCTTCATTCGAACAGTAAGATTAAAATATTCAGATTATATGTCTTTAAAAATGTTAATACTTTGTTACCACTGAACAAAGGCTAGCAGACATCCTTAAGTTCTTACCAGATTTGCACGCTCTAGGTGAGTGTTCACGTTGAAACTGTGGTTGTAAGTAATTAGTAAGCAGGTGTGGTCAGCTATCATTGTGACCAGAACACAACACAAGGATGAACTGACCATACCTAAGCATTACTGAAGACAAAAAAAGAGAAATATTTTGTCTTAGATTTTTTGTTTTATATGTTTGTTTCCAAATACCTCTGCACATTGTAATTATTCACACATAATAACATTTGTTTTATTTCAGCTCTCATTGCATGTGATTGTCTGAATGAGATGGCTTGAGTTGGATGCAAGTGTGTACATAGTGTATTCAGGTTTGACATAGTGACTGTAGTCTGTCTTACAGGCCCTGATACAAATATATATCAAATACAGCCCATGCAAGTCTATAATGTTTGGCAAGTCTGAAAATGAAGAGAGTCACTGGGCTCCCTTTTATTATATTTTTATTAAGATAACTGAACAACTGTTTTTTTCTGTAGGATATGTTCATTTCAGAAACTAGATGTTAGTCTATAGTGACTGCTGTATATTGCTTTAAGACTGATGTGATCACTGCTGAGTGGTGACACTTTGTGGTGTCTGTTTCCCAGCATGTGTGAGGACATCGTGTAGACTTCCAGCCATTTTATGTGTTTAATGAACTGTATCAAGTTTCCTTTTAGTAACTCCCAGCCAATACAGATAATGGCGCCAATATACTTACTAGAACATATGTCGTAGTATCTGGAAGTATATCAATTTTTAGAAAAAGATAATTTTTGTAGATTTAGGAGAAAGTAGTGTATAGTAGTGTGTGAGCAGTAGTAGTAGCTTGTTGCAGTATAAGACAAGATCATAGTCACTGCTTCTTGCTTGTATAAATTGCATGTACAACTATGCTGGATATCCTGGGGTGGTTAGAATTTTTATAATAAAATATTTTATTCCAGAAGTAAGTGGAAAGAAGTATTTTGTTTGGTGGATGTCATGACCATGCTGACAGAACTGGGGTTTAATATTTTTTCTATATTTTAATGTTTGGTTCCTCTTTTCAAAGAAAATATTGCAGTTTTGGAAGCAGTGACCAAAAGAAAATAAATCAAACAGCCCCCACCCCACCAGAATATTAAATGGTGGGTCCTTAATCACAAAAATGATAAAGAGAACATGCAATCTGTACAGTGTACTCAACACCACTGCACACTTAGTTCTGGAAGCGGAATGTCAAAGAATGCACATGGTTCAGGACAGATCCACTAAGTCAATGTCTTGCCCTCAGAAACCATACATGTAACATGTGTACATATCAAGCATTGTCCTCCTGGATTCTAGGATGGAATAGGTTCCTTACTCATAGTGGTACTTAAAGCTCGTGGTAAAGACTGTCTAAAGATAGTGATCATGTGGATGCACTGTGTGTGTGGCTGATTTTTTTTGTTATTGTAACCAAATGATGTGTATCATTGATCATGCTTTCAATCACTGGTTTGTCTGGTCCAAAGTCGTTAATGTAAAAATCACAGTGGTAGTAGCAGCACTATTACAAACTGCTCTGTAAAAGAACATTCACTAACTAAACATGGGTGGCACAGTCCACTTAGGCAACACCATGTGCTGTGTAGAGTTGCCTCCCTTTGGCATACCAGAAACCTGTGATCGTGGATTCGAATCCCTCTTAGCCCTGATTATTTTTCTAGGTTTATACCATACCCGTGTTCGTGGGTTTCACCAACATGCCAATATGGTATACATAAAACACCTACATCAATTTGGGCTTTCCTCCCACATCATGCTGGCACACCCTGATGTATATGACTGAAATAATGTTCAAAGTGGAATTAAACCAAACTCTCCCACTCCTGCCATTTGTATGTAACACACACACATTTATTGTTTCATTCAGAGTAAATAATGTCATGTGTGAAATGTATTCAGTTTCTATCGTAGTAGTTAAAATATTAATACCAATATTTAAGTGTTTGGGTGAAGATCTGCGATAGAATAGGTCTTTAGCAACCCATGCTTGCAGTGAAAGGCGACTATGCTGGTCGTAAAAGGCAACTAAATCGGGTGGTCAGGCTTGCTGACTTAGTTGATAAATGTCATCGTATACCATTTGCGTGGATCGATGCTCATGATGTCAATCACATGATTGTCTGGTCCAGACTTGATAATTTACAGACTGCCGTCATATAGCTGGAATATTGCTGAGTGGGGCAACTAAACAAAAAATTAAAATTGCAAGATATTTAATATTATGTTCACAATAACATGTACATGGATTTACTTCTGTCAAAGAAGGTTTTATCCATAATTAAAAAAGATAAGGAATTGTTTCCTAATCTTGGATTTCAGGCACTGGTGTATCGGTTAAAACACTCCTGCACAAAAGCAATAAAATTAGTAGTTCAGTATGAAGCTAAATACTAAAATTCTGACAGGCAAGTTGCACACTTTATCACATTTTCATACTATCCACATTCATCTTTAGAAGTCTGAGAATCATTATGTTTGTTTTAGCCTGATAAATACATGTGCTTATCCATTGTGTAACATGTATAGTCATTGATGGACCAGTTATTATGCAGTATCTTTGTAAAAAAATATAAGAAAAATGTACTATTTTGTAAATAAATATTTATGAAACTAATCTTTGTTGTTCATCTTGATGTTGACTTGACTTAATTGTTCAAATACTGGCATCCTCAAAGAGATTCTTTTGTAAAGTGAATCCTACTTTGCCCCCAAAATTAAAGCTGGTGGCGACCGCCTCCGTGGTCTAGTGGTAGAGCGTCCGCCTAGAGAGCGGAAGGTCCGGGGCTCGATCCCGGCCGCGTCATACCAAAAGCATTAAAAGATGGTACTTGTTACCCTGTCTGGCGCTCGGCATTAAGGGGCTAAAACAAGGACTGGTCGGCACGGAGTCAGTATACTGTGTCTGAGTGGGGTATTCATGTTAAACTGCGGCATGGTATGTCAGTGAACTAGCACTATAAATCGGCATCAGTCCGGACTAGTACAAGCAGTCATGCACACAAACGTGCATGCACGTCGCTATATAAGTGCAATAATCTTGGACGCGACATTAAACCCAATTTCACCTCACCTAAAGCTGGTGGCGAGGCAGAGCATTTGACTATGTCAGTTTGACAACATTTCCACTCAACTCACTTTAAACATACGGTCGATATGCTAAGAAATAAGACAAACAGAGCTGTTACTTCATAACATGAAAAACTAAATCCCTGGAAAAGCTGATTTTGTTGAATAGAAAACTTAAAGAATAAAGTTTTGTTTTCAGCATAAATCTTCTGAACTGCTCCCTTGGTGTAGGACATTGTTTGTGAGTGATTGTAGTTTAGAATGTGAATCAGATGGCCACAATGACAGCTGGATTTGAATAGTAGTATCTTGTAAGGAGATACATTTGTTTCCAGATTTGTGGGTGTTAGTAAGTCTTCAACACCCAGAAATTTCATTTTGAACTGATAGTGTTCGCTCGAGGTTTCAAATGTTAGAACTTCCAGGCATCAAATACTCCATAACACCGAGATTATTAAAACACATAATGCTTATCAACATTATAAGATACAGAAGTTATCAATAATTTTTTCCATAGCATTGATATGATGGATAACATCATATGCTTCCATGAGACTTGCCTGGTTAGCAAAATGTGAAGAAGAAAAAATCTAAGTCTAGGTTATTTTGATAATTATTTTGATAATTATTTTGATAATTATTTTTCAAAGTTGATATATAATTAATTTGTTATCAATTTCACAAAGACAAATGGTATTTGTATTTTAAATTCCTGATTGAGAGAGATACTCATTTGCAGTGAAAAGGTTCCAAGGATTTCTGGGATCTAGTCCCATTTATCAGATTTGCAGCACCATCACCCATAAGTTAAACAAGTTTTGAATACCCAACTGACACCTGTTGCCTCAATTCAGTTGAGCTTCACACCTGTATGGACAGACCGGGTGTCACAGAGCAAGGATAAGTCCAACCAAGGCATCATGGAAAGCATTCGTCACCACTCGCCCCTTTCCGTAACCTGCAAGAAGACTCGTCCCCCTATCGATGAATGTTATGTGTGAAAATACTACAAACCAATCAGAATGTGTGTATGATTTCAAGTTCTTTGTCAAAGAATCCCTCAGAAATAATTTTTGATATTACATATGTCTTGCATCCAAAAATATACCCAAGACAGTTAAATGTGTTCAATCATACTGTATAATTCTGCATGTCCAGCTGTGCTTTAAATTGCATCTAAAATATGTATAATATATGGGGAAATATATAAGTGAACCATTACGCAACGAGTTGACAATTGTTTCAGGTCTGCCCGTTTGCGCTAAGACGGGTCCAAGTCACAAATATGGCCATAGAGGGGCACGAGTCGCTATTCGGCTTGTCCCGGAATAACACAAGTTTGTCACGAATGCATGGAAAGGTGGTTAAAAAAGTCCCATCACAGTAAATGCTGTGCGGTAGTATTTAGAACCATTCAAGGGCAGTAGTTAAAATAACTGTATATTTACACATACTTTTGAATATAGTGACAGCTTTGTGATATGTCCTGTATCTTGTAGAGATGGTGAGGCAGATGTTCACAGGTCTATTAGTTTGAGACATCTCCAGCAGAGACACTGTCAATAATGAATGGAAAGAATAGTACCAGTTTAAGCTCACTTGATAGTCACCAGCTGGGCATACCAGCAAGGCAGCCTAATGGAAGTTGAGCCATCATTAAAAGCATCTGTTGCATTGGTAGGTAGGAGTTTGTTTTTCATCCGGAGTGAGACCATTAGTGATGGTTAGGGACGACCAATGCTGATGTGAGGGTCTTTTGCAGGGTCGTGAGGGTTGCTCAAAACAAAGGCTTTCTCTTATTGTGGCCTTGTCAGCATCAACATTCCAAGTGGTTATGGCCATTGTATCAATTCAAATTCACACATCCGTTTATGATATTAGCAATGTTATTTGATCTGCAAAAGTAGGCATAACATTGTTGCCTAGCACACTTAGTTTCACGTCATTGGGCTTTATATCCGTCGAGAAGACGTAACAATATTTTATATTTTTTCCATTTTATTTTTAAGAAAAATTAATCATTTAACATTCTGAAGTTTCAAAAGAAATATTTGCAAACTTTAGACTTCAGGGCTTTTTTCACATATCTGTCTTAGTGTTACACTTGTAACTATGGGTACTTTGATCGATATGTGAAAAAGGAAGATGTTCTTGAAACCACCTCCACCATCAGTTAAACAAAACAAAAATAATCCAGTCATTTCTTGGAACAAACTTTATTATAACAAGAGTTTAACTTTAACATGTTTGATTGCACATGATTTATGTGAAAGAATACCCCTGAAACACAAAAGAATCAATTTGTAAACTACAAGAGTCTGTTTGGGGTACCCCTTGGGAGTCCATGCTTTTTATCAGGATTTCTGAATGCCCCGATTTAGGTCTTCACCAAGTGCTTACTCTTTTTCTTCCTGGGTTTATCGCTGGAATCTTGCCTTAAAGGCAAATTATGTCCACTTGCATGTGTCTCAACGTAATTTTGTTCTTGACTGTTGTCCTCCACCTTAGTAGATGAGTTGTCGAAGTTCAGTGTTCGCATCTCGCCATCTGGCAAGATGACCCTCTGGATGTAAGGGAAGGAAGTCAAGTTCTTGGCTGTTTCCTGAATGGGATACTGCATCTTGGGGTCCATAACCCGGAATGGGATTCCTGTAGATGTGAATCCAACTTGACCTGGACTTGTGGGGTGGAAAAGTTTGGCATACTGCTGTGACAACTTTATTTTCTTCTCAGCAAGTTTGAGCTTCCCCGTCAGTTCCTTCAGAGACTCCAGTTCCCGGCCAGACTTTGATTTCAGTCGGTTTACCTTCTTCACAGCAGTCGTATGGTGTTGGTCCAGAATGTCATTCGTGTGTTTTCCGTTGGTCAAAGTGTGCAGAGAGTGTCCTTTTCCATATGAAGCTGTCATATTCAGGAGATGGGAAAGTGGAGTGTTGCCAGGTGGTACACACTTGATACCCGAAGACTCTGGTGATGTAAAATTTTGATTTAGTGCCCTATATGGTAATGCAGTGTTTGGTTCAGTTTTGTTCGTTTGATTTACATTGAGACCACTGGTAACAGGATTTGGCAGAGGAAGGACCTGATCCACAAGATCAGTTACACAGTCTGTGAGACTTCTTATGTCACCTTTAGACAGATCCAGGGGTTTCTGATCTCTAGGCACCTGCAGATGATGGGGGTCAGATGGGAGATGTCCCAAGCCAAAAGTATGATGTTTAGCAGACTGGGTAGTACTGCCTGAGAGAGGTCTGACAGGAGCTCTCTCCAATGTTGACTGAATCCTGGGACAATTGCTAGCATCACCTCCTGGATGAGGCATCATGAAGGGACGAAGGAGAGGGGTTGCCCTATCAAAGCCAAACTTGGCTGTTGCAATAGTCTTCATGTTCTGCATACTAGCAGAGATGTTTGGCCGGACTAATCCAGGCATACTGATGTTCTCATTCATCATTGGTGCACACCTACAATGCCAACATATACGTAATGGTTAAATATGGACACTAATTTTATCCGAGCCAACTGAAAATCTAGAATGATGCGTGAATATCATTTACACTAGAATATATAAATATACTGAAGTGAGTGAATGTTATTTAACACAGCAATCAGCAATATTCCAGTCATATCACTGTGGCCAGTTGATAATCCAGTCTGTCACTAGTGGTTAGTATGACATCGCCTCTTGCTGTTGGTTAGCATAGTTAGGATGACAATCAACTGAGCCTCACCCCAAATCCATTTCGGTTGCCTCTAACAACAAGCATAAGGTTATTGGGCACATTCTAACCCGGGTTCCCATGTGTTTCCATTCCAAAAGTAACATTTAAGTTATATTGATTGCTTCCTTTTTATGTATTCTCTCCAAGCAATCGAAAGATATTGACTGATGAGAAAAATGAGTGATTTATCATTTCCCCAATTTTCCCCCAACAGATATTACCATCTACAGATTCCTTCCTGTAATCTTAATGTTGCTGTCAGATCATGCATGTTGAGATTGGATGTTGAAGCAGCACTTCCTGACTGAAGATGGAAGATATTCTGAACTGCGTGAGATGGCACCAAACCTGGCTTGACCATAGGTGGATGCCAGGAGGGGGTAGTAACAACTTCAGGTGGAGGTGGGGCTGGGGGAGAGGGATGAGGCAGGAAGGAGATCAGGCAATCAGCAAGGTCTTGGCTATCTCCAAGAAGCACACTAATGTAGCGTGAGGTCTGGAATGAAAATACTTTTGAAATAATTTGTGTATGGAAGACATATACATATCATATTATATATGACAATGCTTCAGACTAGAGTGGGCTTATTTGTCACTTGACCAATATATATAATTAATATTCAAGTCAACCTGAAGTTAAAACAGACAAAGTGGATACTTTAAGTTGTATAGTGTTTTTCAAGTTGCTTTGTTAGTTGAAGGTCTAAATTCACCAGATGAACCCCTACTTGTCCTATTTCTACATTGAGGTATTTTGCTCATGAGAAAACTAGATTCTGCAAGAATGAGTCTTGAGACAATGTTTTAACTCGTATAACAGTAAACATACCTTTCTAAAACTTTCTGAACATGTACTGTCGTAGTCACACAGTAGAGCTATCAGAGCTCTGAATACCTCAGACTTGGCAAAGTAATTCACTTTGATCATGTTCATTAAAGCCTGGAATGGGGCAACCTGTCTGCTCGTCATCCAGGTAGTTCCCATGCCTGAATTGTCAAAAATGTAAAAACAAATTATGTTCATTACATTGCCTTTCTGACAAATAAAGTTTCAAATAAATTCATAAAATATGCTAAAAAATGGTAGAAATTTCAGGTGATTTATCTGAAACAATGCTTGGGACAGGGCTATAAACACACATCCATTCTTGTTTCCCGGTGTAATCAGTGATGTATGATAATGGTTTAAATATGAAAATACCCTGTCACGCCTTCTAACTCACAGCTAGAATCTAGTGATTGTTGTTCAATAATTTCCTGAAAAAATTATTTGCTTATTATGTAGTTGTATGCCTTATAAACATGATCAAAATCATGAAAATGTCTTTTATTTGGTTTTAAAGTAGTGATAATACTTCACTAATAGTTTACATATTCCAGAGCGTTGAAGCATTTTTCATGTAACCTTAGTAGGCGACACTAAATAATTAGGGGGAAACAACTCTTATAAACACTTGCCGACACTAAGAGTTACCTCCCGTACCTTCATTGATCGACGACAGGACTATATAAGCGACAAGTCTATTATAAGCTATCTGATATCATCTGAATGATTCATTACTTAATTCACAAGAGGATTACCGTAATAATAAGACCATGACAGTACATAAATGAATAGATCCAGCATACTCTTTACAAAATCCACAACCACGTTCAAATTTGGCTTCTCTCCCATGAACGTCGCGATATCGTAGATCGAATGAGAAAGAACAAAATAATGGACAAGGACGAAGTTAAAGAAATCATTCTTCATGAAGGACATTACTAATAATCATGAAATGTATCGTCATACCGCCCTTATCTCTCTTCATTTCTTTCACATTCGTCGACTTCGAAAATGGCGTAGAATATCACGTGACTAAACACTCGGAAAATTTCGGACAAAGTCGTCCCGCAGCGTTGTCCGAGGCACGGGTGGCCCGATCGCCTTAGGTGCCGAAATTCGCAATGCAGAGTTGCGTCCCTCAGGCACGCCAGAAACTAGGGCTGGGACGAGCCCAAATTTACTACCCGGGTACCCACCCCCCTATTACAAGACCCTAACCGGGTACCCACTGTAGGTCTCAGGAGATGTCTCAAAATGTTCGAATGGGAACATTTTTAGCATATCCCTGGCAAAACGTATGTAGATACATGTATTAAACAATCTGGTCATTCACACACTGAAGTCGAATTTAGTTATATCTTTATTCAACCACATGAAAAATCAGAAGGAATGGGTGCATAGTCAGAAAGAAATGCGAACATTAGTGACTTGTAGTGTAACCATAGAGTTCTGGATAATTTTTGTCATCAAACAATATATCACGTGACTAACCACGGGTCCGGGTAGTCCTGTGGGTACCCGGGTCCTACTCAGTACCCACCTGACCCGGGTACCCGAGTTACCCGTCCCAGCCCTACCAGGAACATATGATCTAAGGTTCGAGTCCCGGTTCGCCCTGATTATGGTTCTGTTTGTCAGCACCAAAAGAGACCTGCATCATTTCGGGCTTTCCTACCACGTATACCTAAGCTGTCACGCCGTGGTATAAATGAGATACTGTCAAAAGCGGCGTTAAACCCAACAAACTCACTGACTCAAGCGTAATGCCTTGACGATGAATGTGTCAGGCGATTTGTTAAGTAATATACACATACACTAATAAATATATATAGCTGATTGAATAAATGTGTTTTTGTCATTCTTAATATGAAATATAGATCACGCCATGTGGCATCCAATTAACAATATATAATATATATATATATATATCCAATAGCAAGCTCGGGATGGTGACTTAGGTTTCTGATATTCAAGGACGAGTTTTGACATATGAGAGCAGTCATTCTCTATCAGACGCGGTGCTATGAACTAGTTTGACGCTGTAAACAGCATCATCGAATATAATGAACATTTTCACTGTGATGGAAATATCTTTACTTGGGTATTGACGAAAAGACCGATGTTTCCATCCCCTTTTCCGAACGTGGAAAGTGCGTGCTATGGACTGTGAATCATATTTCAAAATAAAAAGGTTTGAGATAAATGGACCGAAAATTCCCGTACATCAGTGGTGACAACGCCGACATGTTGCTGACGATATTGGGTACTTCTGCGGCTGCAGTCGTCACCTTGTGCTTGTTTGTCGTTTGGGCATTCCCCTGGATTAAATACGACCTGCAGTATCTGAGAACAGGGTTGAGGTTAGTCCGGAATATAAAGAGGAGAACCAACAAGCGCGACTTCGCCGTGGACTGTCTGGAGAGGCAGGTGCGTGAACGGCCCAAACAGACGTTCATCATCTACCAGGACAACAATTACACCTACGAGTTCGTGGACCAGAAAGCTAATCAGATAGCTCGGGCTGCCCTCAAACTGGGACTCAAGGCTAAAGATGTTGCTGCAATCATGATGACTAACGAACCCGCGTTCATCTGGACATATTTCGGTAGGCATGATTTACAAATTGCTGAAACCTAGTTATAATCGCAGAATCCTATGTTGTTAGACACAAGGAAATGGGAGTTAAAAAACAACCCTGTTCTTAAAGTGCGTTTTTGAACTTCCTGCTATATACTTGCACTTAAAAAAAATAATATATGCACGTGTGTTCGACGATAGAAAGGCAATGCAGGTTAGACCTGGCATTTGGTTGTGAGTGCACGTTTTTGTGAAGGTCCCCAAATTACTACCACTACCACTTCTACGACGACGACACTACTACTACTTCTACTACTACAACGACGACGACTCATGTTACTACTACGACTACTGCCACTACTACTACTACTACTACTATTAATAATAATAATAATAATTCATCTCCCCGGGGCAAGCGTGTCCACTAGCCTATATCAAAGCCTAGTTTCTACAAGACTTTGATAAAAAGGCTTGTGGACACTCTTGCCTCGGGCAGATGCTACTACTTTTACCACCATTACTTTCTGTCACAACACAGAATGCTCAGTATTGTATCCTACATTTCCCCCTATTGTTTAAGGTCTGCAGAAGATCGGCCTGTCCGTCTCTCTCATCAACTACCACCTCCGTCACAAGTCTCTCGCCCACTCCATCACCAGCTGCAAGCCGAAGTTACTCATCGTAGGTCAAGGTCAGTACAAATAAAACCCGCGCGCGTTTTGATGTACCCATTATTATTCTCGTCTGTAACAATGTTTTGTCTCTTACTATTTAGAAAAAACCCTGTACCAATTATATCACTGAATGATACAATGCCGCTGTGTTTTGTCGTAACAATAACACGTGACACACGTGAAATGTTCGGACAAGATGGGCTGAGTAAGTATCTGTACAAGACGGGTTTAAGTGGGTGTTTGTACAAGATGGCGATAAGTTTGTGTTTGTACAAGATTAGCTTAAGTGGGGTTTTGTACAAGACGGTTTTAAGACTGTGTTTGTACAAGATGGCGTTAAGTGGGTTTTTGTACAAGACGGGTTTAAGTCTGTGTTTATACAAGATGGCGTTAAGTGGATGTTTGTACACGATGGGTTAAGTGGGTATTTGGACAAGATGGGGTTAAGTGGGTGTTTGTACAAGATGGGGTTAAGTGGGTATTTGGACAATATGGGGTTAAGTGGGTGTTTTTAATCACGATATTCAATTAATTTGCACTTCGCGAGGTAAGACCCGTTTTATTACAATATTATATAAATGTTGAGTATGGATCAGATCGTCTTGACTGGGCACCGCTATTTTGTTTGAAGCAAGTGCAAGTAATATGATAGTGGAATCTGATTGGTCAGTATGAGGGACATCTAGAAGGAACATAACTCGTCCTTGTCATTGGTAGCGCAACGATCTAACAACGAAATTCCTGCCTAGTTCGGGATTGGTGGAAACTGGACTTTTATAGTCAGTCAACTCCCTTGCCTCGGGAAGATGGCGATTGGACTAGATGGGGCTAAGTGGGTATTTTGGTCAAGATAGGGTTAAGTGGTTGTTCGGACAAGATGAGGCAAGGGGATGTTTGTACTGGGATTTTATCGAACAAAATATGTTGCAGACACTGTAGCTCTCCAACGATGAAAAGTGTTGTTTTCAGTCGCCGTTTCATTAACTCATGTTATTTTTATTGTAGATGACGTACTTACTGAAGCCGTGCACACAATACGGGATGACATCAAATACATACAGGTATTAGCACATGGTCCGACACCAGCAAGATTCAACCTGGATTCACTGACAGAGATAGCAGAACGCGAGTCGACAGACACTGTTGATTACAAGTACAGAGCGGACGTAACAGCCTCAGACATTGCCTCGTTCATTTTTACTTCCGGTACAACAGGTGTGTGGCATTTTGCTTAGACGCCGTACAGGGAATTTTCTGAATTTAGTATATCTGCTACTACGCTTAGCATTACAGGTAGAGCAATTTCCAAAACATTGTATAATTGATGGAAACGAAACATGTTTCTCACTGCTTCAGGACAATAACTCTCCCATAAACACCTTTCGCTTCATGTCGAGCAGTAGTCCAACAGCTCAAGCCTTTGATGTCTACGTTTCACAGCTTTTGATGTACAATCGAGCATGCTCTTTCTACCAAGATTTCAAAGACCGGCATGCGACTCTTGCTGAGAAGTTTTTTTGATGAAGGTTACAACACTGAAGATCTCAGTTAAGCTTTCAAAAGGTTTTATGGAAGACATCTGGCGCATCAGTACAAAAATGATGTCCGATGCAATTCCGTATTTATGACTTGTACCATACGTTCCCGTGTTGTTTTTTCAAGTGGACAATTGACTTGCCTTTGCATGTGTTTGTAACAGGTGCCACTGGTGGGACAGGATACGCTCGAACACCTGGTATCATCACTTTTTGATAGTGATTCATAAACACATGCTCGTGGTACATTCGGAATCGTACAATCGACTCTGCTTTTAAATAGCAGGAATTTCTAGTGGTCATGGGAAGGGTTTTGTCCCTAAGTATTCTTCAGTTTTAGAGTTGAAGATTACTTTAGAACATCGTGAAATCCATGCAAGAGACGAACGTCACACGAGAATGTAAATTTATGTTGCATGCTACCGTGTATTCCAATTCCTCAGTCAACATATAATTCAGTTTTTTTAGTAAGATGCCATGACGGCGTGGATATCTTTATAAGTTTTCAATGCAAGTTTCGCTATTTCTTTCCAGGTTTACCGAAACCCGCCATTGTCACCCACAAGCGGACCATCCTTGCCACTGCTATATTTTCAACCTTCAACTTCAATGAACGTGACATTCTTTACGAAACCCTTCCCCTGTATCACTCCGCGGGTCTCACTATCGGTGTGTTCTCTGTGGTTCAGACAGGTCAGTGCCACGATATAGTTCGTCCGAATAGAAGGGTTACAGACAATGTCGTTCAGTCAGAGATGACTAAAATAATCAAAATACGAGAATGCGTTTGTGTTCTGACATCTTGACAATTATGCTGCATCGCGGTACAGCAGATAGAGAGACATCCCATTCAATATGGCACGTTCTGGAAGTTATCAGCTCTATCATGTCTGAAGCAATATTCTCTCTAAAATGTCCGAAGAATACATATTTGTAATTTGAGAATGTGGCCACCCAGTACTTGGTAAAACTACGAGGGGATATCAGAAAGTATAGGTTGTCGTTATGCTTACATGTGACATATACTACTCAAAACAAGTTAAAGAATACCTAAAAGGCGACTAACAGGATCGGGTGGTCAGGCTCGCTGACTTGGTTGATGCATGTCATCGATCCCAATTGCGCGGATCGATGCTCATGATATTAATCACTGGATTGTCTGGTCCAGACTCGATTATTTACAGACCGCCGTCATATAGCTGGAATATTGCTGAGTGCGGCGTTTAACAACAAACCAACCAATAAAGAATACCTGCTTCTTTCATATAACTATATTTAATCTGTCATGGCTGGCGGGTATTTCCTTCCCAACGTCCCAGTTGGGGGTGTTCTTTAACTTGTTTTGAATAGTATATGTAAGTATTGACCTGTTAGTTGAGTTAAGTTTCACAATTTGGTCCAGTGACTTGATAATTGACTTCGTGACGTACCCTACTCCTTAGCACATGGACAAATGTGAGCGTTGAGCAGTCATCACATCTTTTTATCCAAGATGGTCAATCACCAAAGAATAATTATGATAGGCTACATGCTGTTTATGGGAAGCTTCCCCCAAAATACGCCACAATTAACGTTGTGTGAAGGAATTTGAGTATGGGAGGGAGTTTGTAAGATGGCCTCAGCTCTAGTCGACCAACCACCAGCACCACAATAGAAAACACTGATGCCGTCCACAACCTGGCCCTGAACAGCAGGTGTATTACACTCCATGCGTTAGAGTAGAACATTTTTGACATGTCAAAGGTTTGTGCCCGACGGGTTCCCGGAAATCTGTCGGATGAAATGAAGGCTACGTGGGTAACCGTCTCTAATACCCCTGTAACCAGACATAATCGCAAGGCAGAAAATGTTCAGTCTAGGAGAGTGACAAGTGATGAGACCCAGAACCACCATTATAATCCCGAGAGAAAACACTAATCCATGGAGTGGAAACACTTTTAAGGTGGATTTCTCCTCCATCCGGGCAACTCCCCAGTTCACACCAGCCATGTTGCAATGGCTGCGGTACTTCCACATTTTTCATCAGATCTGGCCGCTATAGTGACTACTGTCTACTTACAAATTTGAAAATACACTTACATGGTCAGAGATTAAACGAGGGCCAAGAACTGGTTGCCGCTGTGGATGGCTAGTTGACAGATCAGGGTGGGACCTTCTACCAAACAGGGATAACTGACCCGGAGAAGGAACAGGTGTATTAATCTGCAAGGAGACTTTGTTGAAAAATAATTAAAGCGCACGACAGTATTTCAGATATATGCATGCTGGACCCAAAACCTTTTGATATTTGCTCGTACATCTTCGTTGTCGAAGACAATCCACTTTTCAGTGATCGTCCGGGGTGTTTCCCGAATGATGCCCTTTGCTTAAATAGACAGGTGAATTTGACCTTCACTGGCGACGAGCGTTACCAGTAGGCCATGTCATTCCAGGCCAGTTAGTAAATAGGTTGTGGTGTATCTATTTTTACACGTCGGTATACGTGGGCTGGTGGTAGGTAGGTAACTGAACGGAGAGTAAGATCACCTCAGTGTTAATGGTATTTACCTTCACATGTCTGAACACTGCATATAACCCTGCGTCCATCTACTTTGCATCTGTCACATCGATACACCCACAACTTGAATATAGACAGACAAAATGTATTTAGTGCAGGATTAATAGAGTTTGATCTGTTGGACATCTGTTCTTTGGCTGTAATTGTCAAAGCGTGAGTGAGGGAATATTTGTTTACACCGCTTCAGTACTTTTCCAGCAAAATCAAAACAAGGGACATCAGAATTGCTTTTCACACATCTTTGGTGAGGATTCGAACCCGGGTCTTCGAATTCAGCGTGACAAGCGGACGCTGTAGCTAATATTCCGGGCTACCCTACCTCCCGTTGTTGTTATTGTGTAGTAACTGAAGACATTATCTATGTATACATACAGGTGCTGTCATGGTATTGCGGACCAAATACTCCGCAAGGAACTTCTGGTACGACTGTCGTAAACACAACGTCACCGTGGTGCACTACATCGGGGAAATGTGCCGGTACCTCGTCAACAGACCAAAGGTAAGGATCGATCGAAGGGCAAAGAGGAATGGAGACGCAATGAAATATGGCTAATGAAACATGATTAAAACAGTATATACGTATTCAGTGAAATGGAAAAATTATAGAATAATACAGAAAATCTTGATATATTTTTTCATAAAAGAAGCATGGTCAGGAATTTTTAAAACTGGAAACATATCTTAAAACACATCGATGATTTACGTTTTCAAAATGGTGCTTACTAAAAGAACTGGTAAATTAGTAAGTGAGTTTAACTCAACATCTTAGTTATATCACGGCTTATAGACTTGAGTGAGCGAGTGAGTTGGGTTTAACGCCGCTTTTAACAGTATTCCAGTTATATCACGGCGTGTCAGCTTAATGTGGGAGGAAAGCCCGAAGTGATGCAGGTCTCAGACGTTTACCACTTCGGTGAAACCCACGAGCACGGGTATGGTACTGACAAACCTAGAAACATAAACGGGGCGAACCGGGATTCGAACCCACAATCATAGTTATAGACTTGAAGTGAGAGGAAAGTGATGCAAGCCTTTCCCGATGCAAATGTTTACCACAATAGTGAAACTTACGAGCACGGGGGTAGGGCTGACAAACCAAGGACTAACAGAGCGAATGTGGAATTCAAACCCATTTTCATTAGGTTGAGGGACGCATTACAAATTGTGGCAGCTATATTAAGTTACAGCTATATACTTTTGTAATAAATATGTAAAAGACAGCAATTGGGATACAAGATGATTTATTGATGAAACCTCTTACCACCCTTTGTGATTCCGGGTAAGAAATCTGGCCCACAGCACCTTATTATTGTCGTAACAGGAGACTGAAAGTGGACCGGATGGCCAGGCTCGTTTACTTGGTTGATGGCATATCTTCTGTCCTTATTGCCTGGATCGTTGCTCACAACATCAATCATTGGATATACTGGTTCAGGCTCCATTCTTTACACACAGCCATCAAATAGCTGGAATATTGCTGAGTTCGCTGTTAAACGAAACAATAAGAAACATGTTATCACCTGAGATACATACTTGTGACAGACCTTCATGAAAGATGTGCTGAGTGGACTTATTTTAATGATGTGACTACATACCACTTAATAGCTTGACGTGTCCCGTGAAGATTCCGGGTCAGAGAAGGTCTTCAGCCACCCATGCTTGACGTAAAAAGTGACTGTGCTTGTCGTAACAGGCGACGAACGGGATCGGGGGGTCAGACTCGCTGACTTGGTTGATGTATGTCATCGTATCCCAATGTGAATCACTGGATTGTCTGGCCCATACTCGATTATTTACAGACCGCCGTCATTTAGCTGGAATATTGCGGAGGGCGACGTGAAACAACAACCAGACAAACAATAGCTTGATGCACAGGCTTCCAGAGAGTGGACGTACAAAATGCACCCGTGTTTTGTATATTCATCAGCGAGAATCATCAAAGATATCATGAATATGTTTACGAAACACACGTGTTTGAATGATGATGATACGAGTACGAACGCGAAAGAAACCCGTCTAAGCGATTCGAAATCTAGCCAATTTTTTCTCAGGTCCCAGAAGAAGTACATCACAACATCCGGGTGGCAGTAGGAAACGGTCTTCGAAAGGGCATCTGGGAAAATTTCACAACGAGGTTCCAGATCCCGCGGGTGGTGGAGTTTTACTCTGCAACTGAGTCAATTATAGGATTTGCAAATATATTCAACAAGGTGGGAATGGTTGGGAGGTCTTCTCCGCTGACGGTGAGTTCTATAGCTACTTGTAGAATCTTTCTCCAGGTCTGTATGGATACCAGGAAGCCATACCGAGGCAAGTAACATAAATGTGAACATTGAATAAGTTAAATCTCAATAAGGGGACAAAACAAGGACTATTTGGCTCGGAGTTTGTATACATGTACGTGTCTGAGTAGGGTATTTATGTTACATTGCGGCATGGTGAGCCAGCGCTATACAACCGGCATCCACGCACGCACGCACGCACGGGCGCACGTACGTACACACGCAGACACGCATACGAGCCAGAATGAAATTAATTTTAATAATAGGGATTACAACTGAACAGACTTGCTCTTGCTCCCCCCTCAAAAAAAATATAAAATAAAATAAATAAATAAATTAATTAATTAATTAATTAATTAATTAATTAATTAATTAATTAATTAATTAATTAATTAATTAATTAATTAATTAATTAAAAAATAAAATAAAAATAAACAAACACAATTAAATAAATATATAAATTTAAGACAGGGAGACTTTATAGTCTATACACCTCACTGGTTATAATCATTTAAAACACATCATTGTTTCTTGCTTCGGTATGGTTTTACTGTACCCATACGTTAACACATGCCCTTGGCTACTGCTATAGGAAACCGTCGTACACCCAAACTACGACATACCTCTGAAACAACTGAACTATTACCTCATTTCAACAACTCACCCATTAACTCATCTCAACAGCTGACCTATTAACTCATTTCTAACAACATAACTGACATGTTTCTTTCACCACCTCTGTCATTAAACATGTCCATTGTGTACTGTACATTCCTGAAACACGCGGTATTCAAGTTTGCCTGAACCTACGAACAACAACCTACATGGGCGCTTTTTATTCATATTACCCATAAGGGTAGGCCACAGGAACTCGATGATAGCGTGTATAGCATAATATATTCGCAGAGAGAGAAAAATCCCACCCTCTATACATATTGATAGCGTGTATAGCATAATATATTCGTTGAGAAAAAACAAATCCCATCCCTCTATACATATGGTCTATATGTATAGAGGTGTTGGATTTTTTTTCTCTACGAATATATTATGCTATACTTGCTATCATGGAGTTCCTGTGGGGTAGACCGACGTGTGTAATATCTTGTGTATTATAGCGATTTTCAGTGCTGATTGGTCAGTTGAAGCGATATTACATCACAGTGCTTTGATGTTTAGGCGCCTTCAGTGAATTTTATCTGTAGGGTTGAGATATCTGACGTCCTTGATTTTAGTTCTTAGACCGTCCGTGGGTAATTATAAAGAATAACCTGGCTCAGTCATTCATTCACTCGGGACAACTATCCTTAGTTCTCGAAGCTGCTCGTTGGTTCTTCTCAAATTACACCATATCGATAGGCCATTGTCTATAACAATTATATACCTGTAACAGACTGGTTCATGTCTCTATGACCTCCCCGTACATGTTCACCCTACTGTCTACTATTACCCCAGTCTCATGACAATCCGATCTTTTACTCCGACACGATATACCTCGCTGCTTGGATATGTGCTCAGATCTGCACGTAGAGAGGGACCATATCGGAGTAACATATCGGATTGTAATGAGGCTGACTATCAGTACTGAGACTTGAGATCGCAGATTTTCTGCAGTTACCTTGGGTTTTGCATGAACTATGTTAAACTTATGGACCCGATTATGACCCTCGGCGTACACAGATATCTGTAAACTGTATCAAACGTACACTAGCCATAACTGATTACTACCAAGTATATTCAGCTGCGTGGTTTATATTATGTTATTATTGACCTGTTGGTCCACACTTTCATTATTTGTTTCCACTTGTTTCCCTTCCTTCAGTGTAAGATATAATTATTATCTACTATCTTTAACGTGTGCTCCTTATATGGTCTTTAAATTCAGAGGCTGCTTGCACCGGCCATATTTGTCCAGTTTGATCACGTGACTGAAACTGCCAAGAGAGATGCTCAAGGGAGATGCGTACAGATAGGGAAAGGTGAACATCGTTGGGCTGTAATCAGTTTCTTCATCACGTCAAAGCTTCATAATCTGAGTACAAGAACATTACTGCAGCACTGCTTGCCTGAGACATTAAGCATTCTGTAATACTTGGATTTCTATGAGGCGCCGTTTTACTAATTATTCCTATTTTTTATGTCAATAATTCATTTATTGACATCACAATTCAATTTTGAGATATTAAATGTATTAATTGATATCACAAATTCAATCTTGAGATATGAATCAATCCGATGTATTTTCGGTGATACATTTTTAGATAACACAAATTCATTTTATGATATCTTATTTTCGAATTTGTGATATCAATAATTACTTATGATATCAATAATTTTATTTTATGATATCATTTATTCGAATTTGTGATATCAGCGATGGATGATTGATGTCAATTAACCGGTATGTATTCTAATATAAATTAATAATTGGCAAGTTTTAACACCAAGTGCTTGATGTTAACATAATTGTGTAGATTTATATGTATAATGCACATATGTGCATTTGGTCTCCAGCATAACCAATGATTGTCATAGTCGACTAAAATGGAAAGGCGGTCAGGCTTTGTGGCTGATTGCGTCATCGTGGATAGCTGCTCATGCTTTCTGCCACTGGTTTGACCTGTCGAGACTCGGTTATTAACATGCGATCGTTATATAGTTGGAATAGCTGACGGCGGTAAACGACATTCTATTACTGCTTTCAGACAGTGTGGGCCTTCTCATCTCTCCGGTAAACAAACAGAGGACATTCGAGGGCTATTTTGACCGCCCGGCTGAGAATGAGAAGAAACTTCTCTATGACGTCTTTAAGTCTGGCGACGTCTACTTCAACTCGGGCGACCTTTTCTACGTAGACAACGAATATTTTGTTTCCTTTCGAGACCGCACGGGAGATACATACAGGTAATTGCTACTTATGCTACTGTAACATTTTACCAGTTCGAGCGAGATATACGAGTGTACCAAGAGAAGCCGTTGAGCCATTTGACCGACTGGAACCAAGGGCATAGGCATGTCCACCCTAAACCCCTTTATAATTATTCAGGCACTTAATAATCTTGCAGAAAGTGGGCATGAGTGTTTTGAAATAAACCTTTTGGTCTAAAATATTGAAACCTGATTAAGCTGGTTGGTTGGTTTGTTGTTTTACGCCGCACTCAGCAATATTCCAGCCATATTCCAGCTGATCACCCGATCCTGTTAGTCGCCTCTTACGGCAAGCATGGGTTGCTGAAGACCTTTTCTACCCCGGAATCTTCACGGGTCGAAGGGCGGTCGGGTAGTAACGCCGAAGACCCGGGTTCGATTCCCGACATGGGTACAATGTGTGAAGCCCATTTCTGGTGTCCCCCGCCGTGATATTGCTGGAATATTGCTAAAAGCGGCGTAAAACCATACTCACTCACTCACGGGTCGAAACCTGATTGAGACTGACTCACACACTTTGTGTCCAGTAACCGTACTGGGGTTACCGTAACCCTTCATCTCTTTAATGTCAGTTTTTCTCTATGTCACTACATTTTGAAAACAAAAGCCAGTGAGTGTTTTCGTTTGGGCCGCTATGTTGTTTTTATTAGGAATTCTCATTCAATGTTCATATCGCCGCCCCCCCCCCCCCCAAAAAAAAAAAGTATACGTAGATGTATTTGGAGGTAAGTGATTAAATAAGTCAATCGGAAATGTAGTACAGATCCGTAGACACCAGTAGTGACCATTAACTCGTCAATCAAGACTGTTCGTTTTGCAAAACGCCATTTTTGTTACTTGACCAGCGTGTATTCTTTCGCTTCCAACAGCGGTCTCCTGGTTTTCGAGAATATTTTTTGTTAAAGTTGATTTTGTATACAATCATATCGAAATGTATGACAAAGAATTTTCGTGACCCCAAATATATTTTGAAACTTTTGTTTACATTTTTTTTAATTTTGCAAACACGCAAATACATTTTTAGTCGCAAAATACAAGGAGTAGTGAACCTTCCCTATGTGGCAAGGTTTTACATTTGTAATGAAAGAATTTAATTTTCCGGGAGAAAACTACACAAAAAGTATATCATAAATAGGATATTTCATGTTTCTCTCATCTCGTGACGGGGGTAAGGGAGATATGCTCTATATATCTGTGTCTCATGTTTGACTTAGATGGAAGGGAGAAAATGTGTCCACGCATGAAGTAGCCACTGTGCTGTCCGCCGTCGACTTCATCCATGACGCCAACGTGTATGGCGTCACTGTCCCAGGTTCGTGTGTTTATGCTCCTCTAATGTCGGCCTTGGGATTAACTTCTCATTCAGCAGCATATGTGCAGGAACCTGTCTGAAGCAGATGTAACACAATTAATAGCACTTACAGAATGTCATGATCTATGTGGGTAAACGGTAATGATGTTGGAACTTTTAAACGACATATTCCTGGTTTGTATCTCATGGCAATTGGTGAATGTTGTAAATATATTTTATAAATAATAATTTTTTATAGTTTGAGATGACGTTTATGATCGATTTTTAAAATTTTATTACTATGTTAATAAATAATGTTTTGCGTAGGTTACAAATTCGTCAGTCTCTGTTTCCTTTACCAGGTTGCGAAGGAAGAGCCGGAATGGCTGCTGTTCGTCTGAAAGACAATACTTCTATTGATTCCAAGAAACTTCAAGAAATTAGTGCACATTGCGCGGAACAACTTCCTGCTTATGCACGTCCCAAATTCATACGCCTTCAGCGAGAAGTGAACCTGACTAGCACCTTCAAGCACCAGAAGGTTCGGCTAGTGAATGACGGATTTGATCCATCCATCACAGACGAACCGCTGTATTACTTTGACAAGGTCTCAAACCAGTACAGGGTCCTCACACGGGCAGTGTATGCAGACATCTTTGTTGGGAAGATCACTGTCTAAGGAGACATGACTGAAGTGTCGCCAACAGAGTTTTCATGAGCGAACTAGGACACTAGGACAGTCACACCAATCCCTTACTCAGCCTCAGCTGAAGTCATAATTACAAAGTATGTTTGGTATTCAGTTAACAGGGATTCTATTGACTGCTACAAACACAGCGTGAATGTTATACTATGGTAACTGTAGATCCGGAACTTGTTTGTCAAAACTGGTTTACCACGGTAACGTCCAAGTGTATCGGCTTGCAGCATTTAGATAAGATGCTTTATTCTCAATTTAACAAGACCCCATGGGTTTCCGGGGCTGAATGTGTCCCTAAATCTCATGCTTGTGGTGAGAGCCGAGCACTGGGTGACTGATGGTGCGCGTCGTTCTATAGCCACCCGACAATGTACCACTGCTTTGTCTTGTCCGGACCCTTAGTAGTGATTTAGTTTCTTGTCAGCATACACAGCACTCTACGAAGTCATTCAAAAATCGTTTGACAAATGGTTCCGAGAAATTTATAAATTAAAAAAAAAAGCCCAGTGTTATACGTTATGTTTTTTTATACGTTATGGCTACTTGAGCACATCTCAAAGGTATATATATATCACTGCCAGCTTCTGTATCTGTGTACTCGGGTTCTGACCCTTTCTACTACATAATACAAGGTCCACATACATTATTTGACACAGATACCGTTTGATCAACTTCACTGCATATCGAAAAGTGACAACGCTCTCGTAGAAGCACGGCTGGCCCAGTCGTCAGAGGCGCCGCGATTCGCTGTGTAGAGTTGCGTCCCTTTTGGTACGCCGGAAACCTATGATTGTGGGTTCGCTATCCCGGTTCGTTAGGTTTGTCAGCACCATACCCGTGCTCGTGGGTTTCACCGAAGTGGTAAACGTCTGAGACCTGCATCACTTCGGGCTTTCCTCCCACATTAAGCTGACACGCCGTCATCTCACTCACTCACTCTCGGAATCTGATGCCGTTATAATGCCAAAGACACTGTTTGCTCCACCTGTCAATTGACGCAGCAGGCAGCATTGTCTCAGCTGTGTCATGGTAGCCTGTACATCATCAGAGCCAGGCAAACTAGTGGTTAACATCATGACCAAAATCCACGCCGTCGTGTCACAGTGAAGAAGCACTGCTCGGCTGAACAAGCATTGGTTACCTGGGACCTATCCTGCCCAGAACTCCATACGTCAGTCTGTTCAAACGTGTGAGGTGAAATGGGGTTTAGTGTAGCTTCAAGATATTTGCACTTGTATAGCGTGTGGGCTGCTTGTAGTAGTCCAGGGTGCCGTTGTGCAAAGTTATCTTAACCCTAAGGGGATCGTAATTCCTATACCTTAACATAGACTTACACAGTCGTAGCGCTAGGGTTGTTTTGTACAACGGCACCCAGACCAATGCCGGTTTTATAGTGCTAACCCCCTGTGATACCATGCAGCTGAACATGGATGCTGTACTGACTCCGAGACGACCGGTCCATGTTTTATCCCCCTAAAGGCGAGCGCCAGGAAGGGAAACAACAAGTACATCATTTGTATGTCTTAATTTAGTCGTGATGCAGCCAGGCATCGAACAACCGATCTTCCGCCCTCCTGGTTGACGCTTTATCCACAAGACCACGGAGGCGGTCTTCAAACGTAATGTTGTTTGTTTGTTTGTTGTTTAACGCCGCACTCAGCAATATTCCAGGTATATGACGGCGGTCTGTAAATAATCGGGTCTGGACCAGACAATCCAGCGATTGACATCATCAGCATCGATCCACGCAATTGGGATACGATTACATGCACCAACCAAGTCAGCTAGCCTGACCATCCGATCCCGTTAGTCGCCTCTTACGGCAAGCATGGGTTGCTGAAGACTTATTCTGACCCGGGTCTTCACGGGTTCAAACGTAATATGAGTTATGCAAGTTTGAAGTGTGGTATTTTGTAATGGGAGATTTATGTAACCTGTCTCGGTCACCGATGTACGTTTGGTATAACATGAATCAATGCCCACCAAGGAAGCTGTTGATGAAGCTGTGTCACAGGTGAACTAACCACGCACCTATTGCAAGCTGGGGACGCCACGTGTATTGATTTCAGTGTAAGTTCGTCATGTGTACAGCGTGTTACCGCGTCGGTAAAGTTTGTTTAGGCATCGACCGGTTTGACAACTTTTAAACATGCCCATCGACCAAGGGAAACAATTGTGTTCAGCATTAGCAATACATCAACAATACCTACATATATATAACGCCTGGCAATAATTTAGTTGGTTTTTTTAAAATGAGCACAATATTTATTTTTAATCTCAAAGACCAAACATGCACTTTTGTAAGACCGTTTGCAAATCAAATGTAAATAATGATATATTAATGTTTGTCTAATTGTCTCAAACAACACGAAGGTTTTATCTGAAATAAATCATCAAATGAAAGAAATATTCATAACGACCTTGATTTAACTGTCTGCAAGTATAAGTAACAAGGCTTTCTACCGTCAGTAAAAAATGTCGTTTATACTTAATGTTCATTTATGTTCGCCTTGTTGGCCTACGAGTGTCCGTGGGAATTCCAGGTTAAAAATGATACGTCCCCAACAACCTATGCCGGTCGTAAGAGGCGACGAAATGGATCGGTGGTCAGACTCGTTGACTTTGTTGATGGTGTGCCATATCCCAAATGGGTAGATCGATGCTCATGATGTCAATCCCTGAATTATCTGGCCCAGACTGGATTATTGCGGAGTACGACGTTATATAACAAACAAACAAACCAGATCACACTCTCCCAAGAAACTACAAAACCACACATCGCGCTTTTCGCCTGTGAATATATCGGAACATCCTTTCCTTCGCATACGCCAGGCCAAGCTGTTCCTTCGCCTGTGTACACAATCGGCATCCTTTCCTTTGACTCTACGGGACCTTGAATATCAGGATCATAATAACGAATAAGTGAGTGAGTGAGTGAGTGAGTTGTGTTTAACGCCACTTTTAACAGTATTACAGTTATATCACGGCGTGTCAGCTTAATGTAGGAGGAAAACCCGAAGTGATGCACGTCTTAGACCTTTACCACTTCGGTGAAACCCACGAGCACGGGTATGGTTCTGACAAACCTAGAAACATAATAGGGGCGAACCGGGATTCGAACCCACAATCATAGGTTTCTGGCGTGACCAAGGGACGCACCTCTGCACAGCGAAAACGACGAATAAACATGTACACATTCATATTAGTAAAAAATATATTTTATTGGTTTCAGATTCTGCAAATAAAAGCGTGATAAAATATAAACTCTGAAGTTGAACAATTAGAATAACATACCCTTGTTCACCACGATTATGAATACGAAAATAACCATAAAGCGGCACGTGCAATATCTATATATCAAATGCATCACATAGTCATATATTTCGAAACAACCCAAGCACTTTCAACCATTTTGTTATTTTTGTGCAGAATATTACCAAATATCAAGCAGGCATTATTATCTAATACCCCTTTCACGTGCACCTCTAAACACGGGTGTATATTTGCACACGTGTGTTAATATACATACGTGAGTATACTTGTTATTACTCACGTATGTATATTAGCACCAGGAGCAAACTTACATCATGTCTTGAGCAGGTGCAAATGTAAATGTAAATTTGACTGTATGTCGTATATGTTGTAATGTGAATGTTTATGCCTACGTCAGAGGATGATCTAATTACGATATATCTGTTGTTTTGCCAACACCAAACAAATTGTAAACAGTTCTCAAAATGACACTATTCAGACTACAGCAATACCAACTTTAATGCTGACATCCAGAGCTGGGTGGACGGTGTATTTTTTGGGGTATCAAGGAGTCAAAAATTGTTGTACATATTAAATCAAACACATTTTGCTTCATGCGAAGATTTCTGTAGGTAACTCTCTTCTAATGATTCGAAAACAACCTTTTCATGTTGAAAGTCGTGAACAGAGGGATGTGTGCCTTACGCCATTTACGTACCTTATTTACACACTTAAAGGGCAAGTTCACACGGAAATGAACCTATTTTTCTTGTACTTTTTCCACATTAAAAGTGTTAACCTAGAAGTGTCATAGACAAAAATATAAAAATATCACAATTAATTAACATATTTTTCGCATTAAAACGATTTATATTTTTCACATTTACCAAGTGTTCTATTTCCACAACAAAAACACCATGGCTTATGCCCCTTGCAATATGACGTCATTGGTGCCAATTGATAAACATTATGACGTCATCATGCTTTGTTAGAGCCGCTTCACGTGGTGTAGGTACAGTTTTGTGATTCTAGCGTCTCAGATGCCAGCCAGAATTGTGTTATGCTGAGTCACCACTGCGCCGGAGTGTGTCGTAGACCATGTTGTTTAACCGCAAACTGGTCCTTGATATATTTTGCGTTGAGAATAGACAGGGACCCAGTTGAATTGGCACCAATTACGTCATAATCTAAGGGGGATAACTCAGGCCTGTTTAGCTCGAAAAACGAAGGCCTCATGACGGCATATCATTTTCACACTATTGTGAGCTTCCTACTTTCACTGTGAAAAAAATGAGTGTATATTTTCAAACACAGATACTAATTAATTCTAAAATTGCGTTTTGTTTAGAAAAAGAAAGAAAGTGATTTTTGCGTGTACACTTCCCCTTTAAGTTAAGTTTCACGTGAATGCATAGTACATTTACATATACACATGTGTATATAGTTACACATGTGCAAAATTACTTATGTTAGTAAATGTTGTGCATGTGAACGGGGTATTAGACATCGTTACTGCAACTATGGAAGGTTATTTTTGCGAAGATGCGAGGATATTTCTGAATGTACTTTCATCCTGTTGTCGCCCTTGATCAGACCAAAATGACGCGGACATTTTGCTACAATACCGCTGGATGTGAACGCTCAAGGTCTTTTACACGGATCTCACGTATGAGAATAGTTGCCTTCATATAGGTGGTGTATGTTGAACCATTCACCTGGCATGGTCGGAGATAATCTCTCCGGTGTAACTGACCGACAACACTGCTTATGTTGTGAGACAGGACGGGTTACAGTAAGGCCTGGGGGTTCATAGCTCACCAACCTACCCCTCACTTTACCAAGTAACTACTCGAAGCCTTTTCACAAAGCTACCCGACCATTTGCAATGTCCTCGTATATGTCTTCACTGATTGGTTCAAACGCATTCTTCTTACTGTCAAAATAGTAGAGAGGCTCGTCAACCTTCGTAGGGTTAAATGCTTCATTAATAAGGTCAACTTTCTGCTGCTTGAAGGTGCTTGTCAGACTCATCTGTCGTTGAACGCGTAAGAATTTGGGTCGTGCATAGGACGGAAGTTCTTGGGCACAATGCCTACTGATATCTTTCAGGCCTTTAGAGTCAAGTTGAACGTCCTCCTTCAGATGAATAGCAGCCATTCCTGCCCTGCCTTCACAACCTGGAGATGAACAGTCGAAGACAACAGTGATACCCTATAACTCGAAGTCAATGGAAACATTTTATAAAGATCGAGTTGTCTGTAGGCGAGAGGGTTTTCGACATTAGGCCATATTATCGCCAAAGGTCCATCATTCACCGCCAATGGCTGCAAGATTTCTTATGCATCAATAATCACTCATCATTACTTCAACTTTTAATATATTGAGTTAAAGGAGTTCCAGTTAACGATACCAACAGTGAGCCTAGTGGATACTGGTCCCCGTGAAGATTCGGATGTGTGGTAAACCCATGCTTGTCAAAAGAGGCGACTAACGGGATCGAGCGGTAAGGCTGTCTGACTTAGTTGATGCGAAGATCGATGTTCATAATGCCAATCACTGGATTGTCCGGTCCCTACTAGATTATGTACAGATCACCGTCGTATGGTTGAAATATTGCTTAGTGTGGCGTTAAACAGCAAGGGAGAAGGCGGTATTACGTGGTGCACTTGTGGCCAATCCCTTTGTCTTTTTGGACAATAAAATATGTTTCATAAAAAAAACAAAAAAAACCCAAACAGACACACCAAACATATTGGTGAACTTGTAAGGTCGTACCTGGAACAGTGACGCCGTAAACGTTGGCATCGTGGACGAAGTCGACGGTGGACAGCACATTGGATACTTCATTAGTCGACACATTCTCCCCCTTCCACCTGTACAACATGTGGACTTTGTATCAGAACACTATAGGATGGTGAGCCGATTCTATCATTACTGAACAAACCATACAAACAGACTCTGTAGCTCACCAGAAAGTTCATGAATATTCGCAAATTTAGGTCAGGGGCCCATAAGCAAACCGTAACATCGGTGTTTCCAAACCTCATCCCCGCTGTTCACAAATCCAGAGTTGTGTGAACATTTCCAGAACAGGAATTTTAAAAGCTTCGGTACCAGTGAGTGAGTGAGTATGGTTTTACGCCGCTTTTAGCAATATTCCAGAAATATCACGGCGGGGGACACCAGAGATGGGCTTCACACATTGTACCCATGTCGGGAATCGAGCCCGGGTCTTCGGCGTGACGAGCGAATCCAGTGAGCTAAAAGTGAGCTGGGTTTTTTTTTTAACGCTTCGCTATATATACCTATGGGATTCAACTTGGGGATAGGTCAACTTCCCATAGTCCTCGCCACTTGAAATAGAATCACGAAATATCGCGATGATTAATTTAACAAAGATAACTCCATGTGAGCTAATATTTAGAAGTGGAAACAAGACATTCCGCCGAAAAGGAGTATTAATTACTTTAATGACAAAAACTGCAAAGTGCGCATTTCAAGAAATATCCACTTTGCTAGCGATAAATATCATTGAGTTCTGATCACGTGGTTATAATCCGGGCAAGAATCGACAGTCAAGTGATCGCGAGAGGTTATATTTAGCAGTAAACTTGGCCAAAAGCGCTTAAATACACCAGCCCGTTTGTTTCTTTCTGTTCGTGCTAGTAATGTAGGAAAGCTGCACACGTTACTGATATAACCTAAATATTGTCACCTAACCTGCCGAAGATTACCCGGAGAGTAAACACGTGATCAAAACTCAATGATGATGTTCATCGCAAGCAAAATAGCTATTTCTTGAAAAGCATACTTTAAAATTTTGTATCACGTCATAGGTATTAACATACAGGCAGCTATCTTCGTTAACTACCATCGCGATGTTTCGTGATTCTATTACAAGCGGCGAGGACCTACTGCCCACAGAGCTGTGGGAAACACTGGTAGCTAGTAACCCCTGATTGTTCCGTGCACGATGCAGTTATATATTGGGATGTCATTTCCTGAGGAAATTTAAAGAAAGGAGGTAAAAAAGGTTTTGCACTTCAAACCAGCCATAATTCTTGTTTTGCCGTCACCATACCCGTGCTCGTATGTTTCACTAAAACGGTAAACGTCTATAACATGCGTCACTTCGGGTTTCCCTTCCACGTCACGCTGTCACTCCATGATATCATACAATTATACAATTTATCTTAGTTCGGTACTGTGGACGAAGTACTAGTCCGAGGTCAATTTTCCTTTTTTCGGACCATAAAACCTCAGACATTTGTTACAGGTTTTATTATATAACAAGGAGAGTAAAACCGACTTACTCTTGGAATCTATGTGAGCTACAATAACGTTAGGAAGTTCCAACAAACAGACATCTAATTGGCTTAGGTTTGGGGAATACCTCTTCCGGGTAGTTCACATTCTGTTTTTAGTAACTCAAGTCAATCTGTAAATTGGAAGACCAGACGTGCTGGCTATATGCGTTACTGTCGAAAGACAAGGGGCCGCTTCTAGGCCAATGAATATGGCGAAATGTTCGCATTATAATATAATAAAACTGAATACTGTTCAAAGTGGTGTTCAACTTAACCAGCGCACTGTCTGGAACCTACTGTAGAGTTACTACTGACCTATACGTATCTCCAGTGCGGTCCTGGAAGTAAACAAAGTATTCGTTGTCCACGTAGAAGAGGTCGCCCGTGTTGAAGTAGACGTCACCAGACTTGAAGACGTCACGGAGCAGCTTCTTCTCGTTGTCTACGGGGCGATTATGGTAGCCCTCAAATGTCCTGATTTTATCTAGAGGCGAAATCAGGAGCCCTACGCGATCTGAAATTAAAAACAAACGTGAGTCTAAAATATTTTATACGTATGTCAAAAAGAAAACTATATTTGTGAATATTCAGTCGGGGAGACCCTTATGTGTTGACCCCTTCCTACAAATTAATGCCATCATAATACATGCATTTTTATTGCACATGCCGTACGCAATAGGCAAACGTATGTAGTAATTTCTAGAAGCTAACAAATAACAAACTGAAGTAACAACAACTCACAAATAGGACTGCATGTGAAACCCCATCAAAACACATCAAATTCTGTCAAGCAGTTTTGTATTCTTTGCGCATATTATGAATGTGTTTTTCTTGCCTTTCCCCACCCTGATACAACGTCCACCTGCGTCCCTCCTTGCGGTCTGCGTAGCCTCATCAAACTCAACGAAAACAGCCGGGAAAAGCAAGCTCTGTAAAATGAACACATATACTTGGTGAAAATTTAGCTCAAGCGAACCAGGGTTCGATACCCAATATGTCTTGCCGTCGCCGTCAACAATTGTGATGCTGATCAAATCTTGATTCCTTACATTGAAGGGGCACGGGTGGCCCAGTCGTCTAAGGCGCAGTGATTCGCTTTGCAGAGTTTCGTCCCTTGGGTACGCCAGAAACCTTTGATTGTGGCTTCGAATCCCGTTTCGCCCCGATTATGTTTCTAGGTTTGTCAGCACCATAGTCGTGCTCGTGGGTTTCACCGAAGTGGTAAACGTCTGAGACCTGCATCACTTCGGGCTTTCCTCCCGCATTAAGATGACACGACGCGATATAACTGGAATACTGTTAAAAGCGGCGTTAAACCGAACTCACTCACCTTACATTGAAACTTGAATAGAACTTTTTCGGAGGTTAGATTTACGGCCGCGTCATATCAAAAGACGTTAAAATATGGTACTTGATACCCTGCCTGGCGCTCGGCATAAAGGGCATATAACAAGGACTGGACGGTGTCCTGTTTCTGAGTGGGGTATTCATGTTATACTGCGAGATGGTATCTACTACAAGCAGACACACACACACACACACACACACACACACACACACACACACACACACACACAAACACACACACACACACACACACAAACAAACACACACAAACACCCACACACATACATACACACACACACACACACACGTGCATGCACATCGCTATGTAAGTGCAATAATCTTATGCGACGTAAACCCAAATAATCTTGAACGCGACGTTAAAACCCATTTCACCTCACCTCACCTATTCTTACCGTCAGTGGCGAGGCTCTTCCAACGCTGCCAACTTTGTTGAAGATGTTGGTGAAGCCTACTGGTGATTCTGTCGCTGCATAGAACTCCAGAACCTGCGGTATCCTGAACCTTGTCGCGAACTCTTCCCAGATGTCTTTTCGCAGCCCGTTGCCTACAGCTGTCCGGATAGTGTGAATCCCATCTTCCTGGGTCTATGCAAAATACAGAATAATTTTAAGGTCCACCATTTTCTTCTCCTGACACATACCCCATCATATGCTTACTGACATGCAGTCGGTTAATATGTTACTATCTATCAATAGACAGTAAAATGTAAAAATTATTTAGTTTTTGAAATAATGTTATACCCCCAAAAAACGAATTTGTCCGCCAACGCGCCTCTTGACATATACTTTTACTGCTATGTTGTGGGTAGTCCGGGTTAGAAAAAGCCCCCCAGAAACCTATGCTCGTCGTACGTAGCAACGAAATGGACAGGTTGGGTGACTTGATTGATAGTGTGTCACCATATCCCGGCGGTGTGGGGCGTTGCTATATCAATCACTGGTTTGTTTGGTCCAGAATCAATTATCAAGAATCAGTCATAAAGTTGGAGTGAGTGAGTGAGTAAGTATTGTTTTACGCCGCTTTTAGCAATATTCCAGTAATATCACGGCGGGACGCCATTAATGGGCTTTACTCGGATCTTCGGCGCGACGGGCGAACGCTTCAACTGTTATAGTCCGTCAATTATCATTTTTGCATCCGTTTTTCACAATTATTTTCCATTAAACACACATTCATACGACGAAATTTGTTTTTATCTAATAATAACCATTGACCTCACTAGAAATGTCAGTTTTGTAATAGTTCATGTCCGAATACAAATTTTTTCTTCACTCTTACCTTGTAATTTCTGCCTTGTAGTTAGTGAGTGAGTGAGTTGGGCTTAACACCGCTTTTAATAGTATTTCAGTTATATCGCGTAGTGTCATCTTAATGTGGGAGGAAAGCCTGGAGTGATGCAAGTCTCAGACGTTTACCACTTCGGTGAAACCCACGAGCACGGGTATGGTGGTGACAAACCTAGAAACATAATCGGGGCGAAACGGGGGGTTCGAACCCACAACCATAGGTTTCTGGCGTGCCCAAGGGACGCAACTCTGCAAAGCGAATAGGCCACCCGTGATTATTAGATAGTAACCAACTTTCGTCGCTTGATTGTTTGTTTAATGGAATTAATTGTGAAAAAACGGGTGTCAAAATATAAAATAAAATACTATAAGCTACCCTACAGCATCTCATAAAGTTGAAATATGGCTTAGCGTTGCTACAACAAACCAACAAACATACTGTGTTGTTTGCTGTGAATTGTTTAAGGGTGAAAGATCCCATGTTAACTGTACCTTTGGTCTGTTGACGAGGTACCGGCACATTTCCCCGATGTAGTGCACCACTGTGACGTTGTGTTTACGACAGTCGTACCAGAAGTTGCTGGCGGAAAACTTGGTCCGTAATACCATGACAGCGCCTGCAGCAGAATAAGTGAAAACCAGAGATGCTCCGACTCGTGGAGCCGGTTTGAACAGTATCCAGTAGACTAACATCTAGTCTCTGAAATGAACATATCGTACAGAAAAAGCAGTTGTTCAGTTATCTTAACAAAAATATAATAAAAGGGAGCCCAGTGACTCTCTTCATTTTCAGATACTGCTGATACTGCAGTAATCTAGACTTGCCGAACATTATAGACTTGCATGGGCTGTATTTGAATTATATTTGTATCAGGGTCTGTAAGACAGACTAAGTATCCAGTGGCATAATGGAATAGGAGCCTGCTGCTTGGGTTAGTGAGTGAGGTATGCTTGTACGCTTCTTTTGGCATTATTATATCTCTATCCAGGCGCGGGACACCAACAATGGGGTTCTCACATTGGATTTTGTTGGAAGTCGAACCCGGGCCTCGGCGTGACGAGCGAACGGTTAAACTACTTGGCAACCGCACCGCGCCATTAGAAATAGTAAGAATGATAGACAATAAAACATTAAGGGTTTTTTAATATATCGTTCTAATGGACGAGTCATCAATACATTTATGGAAGTCCTGAAACTGTTTATGTTTTGTGAATTATACTGACCAGAAGAGTTAGTGACGCTCTACATGTCTTTAGCCCTTTGTGAATGAATCTTGATTGTTGTTTAACGCCACACTCTACAACATTCCAGCTATATGACGGCGATGCATAAATAATCGAGTCTGGACCAGACAATCCAGTGATTGACAAAATGAGCATCGATCAACAAAATTGGGACACGATGACATGCATCAACCAAGTCAGGACCCTGACCTCTAGATCCCGTTAGTCGCCTCTTACGACAAGCATGGGTTGCTGAAGATCAATTCTAACCCGGATAGGGGCGGTCGGGCAGCCTAGTGGTTAAAGCGTTAGTTCGTCACGCCGAAGACCCGGTTCGATTCGCGACATGGGTACAACGTGTGAAGCCAATTTCTGGTGTCCCCCGCCGTGATATTGCTGGAATATTGCTAAAAGCGGCGTAAAACCGAACTCACTTACTCACCCTCACCCGGATCTCCAGTGTTACTGCAATGTTAGACAGTGGGTAGTATTATTAAATGGTAAAGCTGGAAGTGAAACCCAAATCACTGTCACTCAACATAACCGCAAGCCTAAACAGTGGCGTGAGAGGTCATCCTCCGGGGAGAGGTCCATGCACCTACCCGCGTTCAGGACGGAGAGCACGCCGAGGTTGAGGCCCGCCGAGTGATACAGGGGCAGCACCTCGTACAGCACGTCATTCTCATTGAAGTCAAACACAGAGAATGCGGTCAAGGCGAAGAGTGTTTTCTTGTGAGAAACGATCGCTGGTTTCGGTAGGCCTAGAGAAATAAAAGAACTCTGAAACCATGATCTCATTGGTAGTTTGAAATAGATAGCGTGGGTTGTTGTATGATCACACGTTAACATTAAACAATCCCATGGAAATGTTATTAGCCTTGTGTAACCCGGACGAAGTGTTTGAACCATGGAAATGACCACTTGAACAATCACAACAAAGGAACACACAGGCGGATCCCGGATCTCTCCCCTCCACTTCTGGACCCACCAGGCATACAAGACTAGGACGGATGAGATGTTATCAGCAAACAAAAACCATCCGGAGTTTATAGCCTGCCTCCACATAACAGGATGATATACGTTATACTCCTGCCTAACATGCTAAGACACCTTCGACAACTTGCATCAGCTGAAGCTAATGAATTTTGACTGCATATTGGTTGTTGTACGAATACGATTAGACATTATTATGACCCGCCTCATGCGTTGAACAAACATGTTGTTATCGAAAACGAAAATAGGTGACAGTTGCGGCTGACATCTCCTTTTCAAAACCTTAATAAGTTTTCTGTTTCAAACTGGAATCCTTATTTACTGTTCCTTTTCTATGACATAGGGTATAATATATTTGGAAGTAAGTGACTTAAGTAGATTTTTCAGCAAATCGGGGCTGTATCCAATGGAATATATTGTTCTCCCTAGTCCAAAACAGTTACATATATAAACGGTGAATGGATGAGGGATCAGACGTCAAACGTGCGTGCGCACACTGAATAGTTCATGTCCCTACCAGTAGTGCCGGAAGTGAATATGAACGATGCCACGTCCGTGACTGTCACTTCCGCTCTGTGCTTGTAGTCGACTGTGTCTTTCGACTCACTCTCGGTCAGCTTGCCGAGGGACTCGAACTTCAGGCCGGGTACATCTGCGTCATGCGTTAGGATCCGGATGTCGCCGAGGTCATCTTGGATTTCTTTCAGAGCAGACGACAGTTCATCACCTAGTTTGAATGAACACAAAATATGTTATCGTCTGTGTACGTTAAAGGGAATTGCCAAGCATTTTGGCCTGAATACACTAATACACCAAATAGGAGCCAGACTCAGCCCACTCTATCTATTTCGCGTGCCACATGCGATACTATTCCAGCACATAAACTGACCTCTGTTGGGATCAATGATACACTGACCTTGACCTACGATGAGTAACTTCGGCTTGCAGTTGGTGATGGAATGGGCGAGAGACTTGTGACGGAGGTGGTAGTTGATGAGAGAGACGGAAACGCCGATCTTCTGCAGTCCTTAAACAATAGGGGGAAATGCATAATTATTACTGTGGAAATATTATAAAAAATGTTCAGTATAGATTCCTAATCAATGAAATTGCTGTAGTACAAAAATATATCCTAACATAAGGTGACGTGAGAGGTATAGAGGGTGACAGAAGGCATGGTATGGATGTCAAACAAACTCCAAATCACCGACCACCCTATGTAATATCTTGCCAATAATGACGGAAAGCTGAATTATCCTGTCGGAGGGTGGAATAATGTGCCTAAACCAATGTTCACATTCACAATGATTATTTTATGAAGCATTTTGTAAATCATGCCTACCGAAATATGTCCATAGGAAAGCTGGTTCATTGAGCATCATGATTGCAGCAACATCTTTAGCCTTGAGTCCCACTTTGAGGGCAGCCCGAGCTATCTGATTAGCTTTCTGGTCCACGAACTCGTAGGTGTAATTGTTGTCCTGGTAGATGATGAACGTCTGTTTGGGACGCTCGCGCACCTGCCTCTCCAGAGAGTCCACAGCATACTCTCGCGACCGCAACTTCTTCTTGAGCATTGTGATGAGCTTGATTCCTTTCTTGATATACTGAACGTCATACTTCACCCACGGGCACGTGATCATCACGACAGCGACTACGGCGATCACAGTCGCCAGGACTGTGCCGACCACAATCAGAATCATCGTCAAGTGCTTGAGAACTGGAAAGTGAAGGACATACAGTGGAAAGAGCTTATCGCTGTTTTAACAATTTCCCACATATTGTAACTGTTGGGAATCGAACCTGTGTAACAAGAAGACGCGTTAACAAGTAGGCCCCCGAACCTCCTAATAAGGATACCCTGGACACGGTAATGTTAATGTGATAATATAATCACACTGAATCACTTCTTTATCGTTCCCCAGAGTAAAAACCATGGAACCATAGGACTGTCCTATCGGTCATATATTCCATCCATGTCATGGCAGTGTGTGTATAATCGACTCGGCCTGGCAAACAATCACACGTTGCAGCAACCAGACCCTGTTGCTATTCCGCTCCGGAACCTCCTCCTCGCGGGCCTGTATCATGACTTGTACGACTAGCCAATTAAGGACCTATGATCCGTGATCAGCCAAAATGTTCGTTGTATTTTGGAAACCGATAACAATATAATGCAGGTGTTACTTTGTTGGGTGCGACGAATGTGAAACTGTGTGTTACTTTGAATTTGGGTAATGCTCGAATCTGATTGGTAAACACAAGGTTTCAAATCACAATAGTATGCCTCTTGTTCATGCAACCGTGTCACCGCGAAAGCAAATATTTATTGCCACTCCTTGTCGGCAGGTCCCAAAATTAACAGTGGTCAAAACTGTTGAAAGGTTGGTTGTTTAACGCCGCTCTCAAAAGATTACATTACTGAGCAGACCCCTGCAGTTCAGTCGCTCTGAGAGGGGTAGTGAATCTGAATTTAGGATCTTGCACGAATGAGTTTGACATTTAAGAATGATGTGATAACTTGAAACTCTTTTGTTTGTTTGTGACTGGACGCCGTACTCTGCTATAGTACATGAGTACATTACCGCCAAGTACATGACGGCGGGTTGTAAATAATCGAATCTGGACCAGACAATCCAGTGATCGATAATGTTGACAAGGATCCACACCATTATCAACGAAGTCACTCTGCCTGATCACCCTATCCATTTGATCATCTCTTGTCTGTGCGACCAGCATAGTTTTCTGGGGACCTGGTCTAATCCGGAATCCCCGTGGGGTCAGTCGTTATGAAAGGTGTCCAAATAACGTTGATTTTAATAGTTTCAATTTCATGTTGTTTAACGCCGCACTCAGCAATATTCCAGCTATATGAAGCATCGATCCACGCAATTGGGATACGATAACGTTCATCAACCAAGTCAGCGAGCCTGACCATCCGATCCCCTTAGTCGCCTCTCACGACAAGCATAGTCACCTTCGACAAGCATGGGTTGCTGAAGACCTATTCTATCCCGGATCTTCACGGGTATGATTTTAATAGATGACTTTGTATTTTAACGACCCTACATGTGCCATATAAACATCACTTAAAATGTGTAAGGATTCCTTAATCTGGCTACATGTTCAGGTGACACGATAGTGTTTGACAGACCCAGAGTAAACACTGCATATCTCAGAACAGCCTCGGCCACGCCTCCCACGCATACCCTTACATTTGCAAACACTGAGTCGAGCTCACTAAAGTCGCGGAAATGACATTTTGTGCTCCACAGGTCACTATGCTCGAATTACGGAAAACTGTATAATGGGTATCAAGCTTAGATTGCTTAAGCGCGGGTGAGATCCCACTTCACATTGTAGTTATATGAATGTTGGCGTACGGATTGTAAGAAGCCCCATGACGGATTGGGATTTGTTTTTTAAGCGTTTTGATATTATCGTTTAACATGTCTCCCTGCGGGTGACTAGAGGTATTCCACCTCTGTGTGGTTGTCCTGTGAGGTCACGGTGACCTGGGATGCTGATTGGCTTTATACGGCAGTTGTGACGACCAGGATAAATGCGTAATACACCTGATGCTGGTCCTGACTAAACCCAGATACATTACAATTATATGCACGAACTGAATCCGACAAGTGGGATCTGAAATTACAGCCGCGTATGACCTGACCAACGGGTATCATGTTTTGGACCTTACGTTTTAGTTTCAGTGACTGTTTTCAGCCTAGTAACGTTTTCATAACGTGTAACCTTTTGACAAATCCAGTTTTCAAGTCTATACTTTCTTTCTGTTAGGCAAACATGCTCGATCATGCAGTGTGACCGCCTCCGTGGTCTAGTGGATAGGACGTCTGCCCGGATAGCGGAAGGTCGCGAATTCGATCCCCAGCCACGTCATACCAAAAGACGTTAAAAGATGGTACTTGTTGTTACCCTGTCTGGCGCCCAGCATCATGGTGCTAAAACAAGGATTGGTCGGCTCGAAGTCTGAGTGGGGTATTCACTCCACACACACACACACACACACACACACACACACACACACACACACACTCACACACACACACACACACGTGCATGCACGTCCTAAATAAGCGCAACAATCCTGAACGCGACGTTTCATTTCACCTCACCTCACTTCATGCAGTGTATGATATCTGCACTTGATAATAGAATTTAATGTTGTTTATCGAGGATGAGGTAAACGAATTGCGGTATATTATATCATCATCATCATCATCATCATCATCATTATTATCGTACTACCACTACTAAAACGTATGCTTTTACTACTGCTACTACTACTACTACTACTACTGCTTCTACAACTACTACCACTACTACTGCTTTTACTACTCCTACTGATTCTACTACAGCTGTTGCTTCTTCTTCTTCTACTACTACTACAATCACTACTATTGGTGATCACTTCCTCCTACTACTACTCTTACTACTTCTACTACAACTAATACTCCTCCTACTCCGTCTACTACAACCACTGCCATTACAGTTAGCGTGACCATTTAGACGTGACCATATACTAGTACATGACGCATGGACGCACAGCGAGGATGCACGAGGTAAACAACATCACAAAATATCAACAATTAGCCTCCATTGCAAAGGCTGATAATTTCCTGACCACGTGACGCTAGAGAGGGTACAGGCCACATGCGCGTCATGGATATCAGTTCATCACATGTATGAAGTATGCGTTGTTGTGACCCGCTGTGCGTAGCGGGAGACCAACAAAAATACATTCATCTAAGCTTGACTCTTTCAAAAACAGGACAAGTTGCCGATGGGGTGTATAAATAATGCTATATGAACTAGATTAAAAAATGCATGAGTAGCAATCTATAGCCGTTGTCATATCCCAACGAATGCATCTTAACGGCATCTGAAAGTGAAAACACATGCATTCGTGTGTTTGGTCCAAATCAACTAAACCTGGTTTAGCCTGTTTTTACTGACCCAGTTTGAAGCATTGAATCAAGTTTATCTTCGACGGGGGGAGTAAAAGGTTACAAACTAAAATAGAGCAAGGAAATGGTTAGGTCTGATATCAGTCTATGGTTAGAAGTATGCATGTACATCGTGCTTAATGCACGAAGACAGCTGTCACTTACCTCGGTTTTACACGGCGTTTGGTTATTGTGCTGAGGGGTTGGTCCGACCACCACACCACCGCATAACTTGCAGCCTGGGGCTTTGTACACCAAGTGTCACACGCAGATTAACTCGTTATAACGAGGGCAGGGTAAATACAGCTTAACTTTTCTATAACGCCTATTTTGTCGGGTGCATCAAAAACCGTATGTGAGTTTGTGTGTTGGAATCAGGAATAGCTAAATCTCGTAGTGATTGTAGCGTATGTAGTGGCTGTAACGTATGTAGTGGTTATAACTCGGACAGAAAGGGAGCAACATTTGTGTATAATATGTGGCAACAAAATATTTGTGTGTCTCCTGGAATATTGAAAGATGGTATCACATCATCACCTATAGACGTGTTACAGACAATCATGTTCCAGGATAGAATTGGGAGCTATTAAACCAAAGAATTAATTATTTTAAAATCGTGTGTCGCCGGAATCGTTAAAGAGTATAATAATAACGCAATCTTTATTTGAGAAGCAGTTGAATATTACATAATGTTTCTGAGACAACCTGATGTTTATATCAATATCATATTTCGCTCTCAAAAAAGCAATACACCTGGTTTTGCATACCATTCATCAATCACATATACAATGAACGATGAATCTGGGACTCAATTACAGGTATATTACATACTTTATACAGTTGTAGATATACATTATATAAAACTTTTTATAAAATAGTGTTAATAAAAGCATGCTCTATTATGTCTTCAGGGAGTAATCAGCGCACGGCTATTTATCCCTGTAAATATCGGGTTAGAATTGGTCTTCAGCAATCTGTATGTGCTTGTCGTAAGAGGCGACTAACGGGATCGGGTGATCAGTCTCGCTGATTTGGTTGATGCCTGCAATCGGACCCCAGTTGAGTAGATCGAGGCTCACGATGTCAATCACTGTATAGTTTAGTCCAGACGTGACTTTTTACAGACCTCCGCCATGTAGCTGGAATATTGTTGAGTGCGGGTTAAACAACAAACAAACAAAATTAATGTACGATTCAAATAAGGAAATGTCTTATGATTGCAAATAGAATACTCTCACCTTTTCGCAAACACCTGGTGTCATCACTGTTTGATTGTGATTCATAAACATATGCTCGTGATAAAGTCGAAATAGTAGAGATGTGTGGTTAATATTTACGAGCAATGTCTAGTGGCCCCAAACAACCAGCATATGCTACTAGGAACCAGACCTCTGGGGACTCATATCAAGGATATGTTTCTTTGTTTGTTGTTGTTTATCGCTACACGCAGCAATGTTCAAGCTATATGACGGCGCTTGGTAAATAATGGAGTCTGGACCAGACAATCAAGTGACTGACATCATGAGCATCGATCTACACAATTGGGATATGATGACATGCATCAACCAAGTCAGTGAGAATGACCATCCGATCCCGTTTGTTGCCTGTTACGACAAGCATAGTGGCCTTTTACGACAAGCATGGTTTAGTGAGAATCAACAACTTCATATTTATGGAATGAAAACAAGGTGTTTATGTTATGTCTACAATGTTAACACATACCGCAAACATGACAACAGGTGATTGAAATTTAAAACTAGTGATGTTGATTTTACGTCCTTTTAAAATATTCAGCCAAGTCACTGCGGGGGGTACCAAGAATGGATTCGCACATGAAGAAATTGAGAGATTTAGCAGAAGAGTTGCCTTATGGGACAAGTATATACACACGTACTAGATGACAATGCTAACAATATAAAATATAAACTTCTTAACACAAGGATATAACTAAAAGTCTATGTATTGGAGTCATGATGATGAATCCACTTGTTGTGAATCGTGTTCAAGGGAGATAATTCGGACTGTATTGGCGCCGCGTGAGACCACATGAGCCGTATGATTTCAGTAGAGCTTGCTGCACATGGCGGAGCCCGCTCGTCTCAACCGAGTGAGTGAGTGATGGGATTTTATAAGGAAAATCATTTATGCTTCAGAGTGTTGAATGAGTGAGTGAGTGAATATGGTTTTACGCCGCTTTTAGCAGTATTCCAGCAATATCACGGCGGGGGACACCAGAAATGGGCTTCACACATTGTACCCATGTCGGGAATCGAACCCGGGTCTTCTGCGTGACGATCGAACGCTTTAACCACTAGGCTACCCGACCGCCCCTCAGAGTGTTGAAAAAAGAGAGGAAATTGACAGCCTCGAAGAAAATACATCTTAAAATATCTAATCTCGATACAAAATCCCAGGCCTTCCCCAGAATATTCAATGGTTGGTCCCTAACTCTCATTGAGAAGGGCGGTCGGGTAGCCTAGTGGTTAAAGCGTAAGCTCGTCACGCCGAAGACCCGGGTTCGATTCCCGACATGGGTACAATGTATGGAGCCCATTTCTGGTGTCCCCCGCCGTGATATTTCTGGAATATTGCTCAAAGCGGCGTATAACAATACTCACTTACTCACTCATTGAGGAAATATCCTCAAACGTGAACAACTTTCCATTAGTCTATTTATCCTTTGTTTACAGTGACTGTATACACATCGAAGCCCTACGGATAGAAAAAGATGGGAACATTATTTTGTATTTAGATACATTGTCATACTTCTCGCTGTCACAGCTGTAATAGCATACCTTTCAAATTATGCAAAGCAGTCTGTAAATCGCACTGAACGGCTTTCACTATGCCCGACTGCTATCATTTCAGAATAAGCTCGTTTGTTTACAAGCAAGAGAATAGTCACGTGATATGCAAATTAGCTTGTGGCAGTGGCATATTGCTAAGTCATCACTGCGCCGGAGTGTGTGTAACGCTGACACGATTGCTGATGTGATGTGTAATGACGTCACGCTGGTCAAGATGAAGTTAGCTCTGGACACTGTTTTCAAACTAGAATACCTTGCGATGAATTCGACATACTTCAAACTACGATTCAAAAGTTGGACGGAACATCAGAACTATCCGCCATAAGCTATAAACGGTTGTAGCTGGCAAGACATTTTCATCAATTCAAATGCCAAAGAGCATCGTTCCGTTGTAGACTGCAACTGTCTTTGAAGTGCTTTTAAATTGGTATTGTATATTTTGCATTGCTTTGATATCACATGAGATCAGAGGCCGCGACAACAGGTATTTTAACGCTGGTTTAGTGAGTTTCAAAGGAAAGTCTGCCTTGGTGTGGAATTACCCCATGCCGCCGTACCATCGTGTCTGATGGACCATTCTTGTGTTGCCTCTATTTGATCAGCAGGTCCTTTGAAAACCTATTGGGGTTGAGGTGAGGTGAGGTGAGGTGAGGTGAAGTGAGGTGAGGTGAGGTGAATTGGGTTTAACGTCGCGTCCAAGGTTATTGCACTTATTGCTGTTTGTACTTGTCCGGACTGATGCCGATTTATAGTGCGAGCTCACTGAGATACCATGCCGCAGTTAAACATGAATACCCCACTCAGACGCAGCATACTGACTCCGAGCCGACCAGTCCTTGTTTTAGCCCCTTATTGCCGAGCGCCAGACAGGGTTACAACAAGAAAATTCTTTTAACGCCATTTGGTATGACGCGGCCGGTGATCGAACCCCTATTGGGATTGAGAGTGTACAGTGTTGCGAGGTTTATTCCAAATTGAAACACAAAGGTTAACCTAGATAACTAAATGTTTAAATCGCTAAATGACCACACAAGATCAATGGATAATCAACAAAGTATATTTAAACATTCAGTTGTAGGTTTACAGCAAAAGGCAAAACAATGGGTCAAAATAATGGAAGCAGCAATTAGTAACACGCCCTAAAATCGAGTGCACTCACTAATGTCCATAATTCTGTCATTGTCGAATGTCTTGAAACTGGCCCTTCTCCCTTTTTGAAACCAGACTAGTGCTGGAAGCTGGTAGGAATTCGGAATTTACAACTGAATCCGTACTTGGCAAGTGGATAAGACACATGTCAGGGTGTAAAGGCCTCGGATCGACCACTTGTCGCTCCTATATAGGTACAGCCACCCTTGCAGAAACTGTTCCATCCCGAAACTCCTCGAACGATTAAGGCTGCCATGTCTGCAAACAACCAGAGGTGAATGACTCTAAATTCCGTTGCCGCCGACAGCTGTTATAAAATCTGGCTACGACTGTACCCGACATTTTACTGGCATTTCAATAATTTGCAGCTACCGATAACCACTACAAATACAACTTCAACACTACCCAAAGCCATTAATATTACCTACACATAACAACATATAGAGACTGATGGACAGAAAGGATAGATAGATAGATACATGGATAGATATATTCTAACTTAATAGGAGATACCAAGCTGTAACGCTAACATTTAACAAAATACAGATGATGCATGTATTAAGTCCCGACCGTTAATTAATACACGCGTTGAATAATCTCGTAATAAAACGTAACAGATTCAACGTAGTGCATAGTCCGGCTACTGCCTCGGTTCAAAGTCTGAATGGGAGTGTTTGACATAGCACCAGTTTGCATGACCAGCTGACAGCTGTTGGACAATGATTTTGATGGATTCAGGACAAATGAGATCCACATAGTCTCAGTACTTGTCAGGAAAGCCGGCGGTTTGGCACAGATTTACGACAGAGATGACGACGCCTTAACCCGGTAAAGTCGACGTTCACGAAAGCGTTGGTTGAGCTAGGAACTTGTGCACGGAGGCTACAATGCTAATTCCCCTCAGATTAAGATTGAAAACCTTGTATTGACATTTTCACCTAAACTGACATTCAGGAGTAAATCACTTTCACATATTGATTAGAAGCCCAGTATAGGACACTTGTGCAAATTCTGTCATTATGTAAGAAAAGTCATTTCTTGTCAGAGACATTTTTTCAGTCAATCAGCAATCAACGAGATCGTTCCATGTCCCTAGCCTAAGTTTCTCATGACGTGATTTTCTCCTTGTGATTAAGCAATGGCGTGAACGATGCCGAACTGTTACACGTCTGTGTTTAACACGTCGAGCAGACTACCATGTAAAGGAGGTGCCGGAGGGGAATATGGCTGAAGAAGTCTTTAATCTTCATGTAAAATCGTAATACACAGTTTAATGGGCGATCCAAAGCTTTAATGCATTGTGCAAAACGTTCCTTCTTTGAAGTCTTTCATGTTTTACCACCTCAAGGGACCACGACACACAGTCACACAGAATAAAAATGCACAATATCCGCTAAAGGACACATGCTTCGCCTGTGTCCTTAAACACGATCATATCTGATACGCGGATAGTCAATACACTCAAGTAAAGGTTCGAATGGACCATGCGGATAATAAAAAAGTTGGAATGGCAAGGCTAACAGATTGCCCATTTACGGAATGTAACCAGGTGGAAAATTGGTGTGTTGTTGGGGTTACAGAGACGCCACTGCCGAGAGTTATTGGCTCCCTAGGGACAGTGAAATATAGTGCTCTGGACAATGCGGGCGGGGGAATTAGTGTACAACACAGCTTTTACATTAATCTTGATACATTGCTCGCGTCACTGTGAACGTTAACATACAGGGGAACTCCGCCGTCACTGGCCGAACAGTAGCGTGATGACAAGGCCTGGTATTGTATGAATCTGCTGAAGGATACTTGGAGCCCAGTAGGATTTTCCGTGTTACGTTGATGGTGGAGATAAGTGTTTGGTGTGTACTGATATCAAAACTACACATACATACAGCTTTGCGTCCTCGTTCACCAAGTCCTGCGGGAAATGAGTTCGACCATCACACCATTTGACCCAATACGTTGCCGGGGAACTGTTTTCGTTCGTGTTGCTCATCCGACAAACCTTGGTAGGCCTAAAAAAAATTCAGACGCCTTTTATTCAACCCAAGCAATTCTCGAACCAAACTGTTTCAAGAAAATTATTTAGCGGAAAATTATATCGTCGGATTATAACGTTTTCGGACATCAAACGTTTTCGGTCAGCCATGTTTATAGCGATCCGTCGCGCTGAAACGAGGGATGTGGCCTCACGCAAATATTGTAAATACCCGGATGATGGTTTGTTTTTAAACTGAAAAGATAGTGAGATTTTTAAAGTGAACCCGAAGTGATGCAGGTCTCAGACGTTTACCACTTCGGTGAAACCCACGAGCACGAGTATGGTGCTGACAAACCGGGATTCCGGGGCGAACCGGGATTCGAACCAACAACTCTGCACAGCGAATCGCGGCGCCTTAGACGACTGGGCCACCCATGCCCCCGAGACTTTTACAGATTTTCTACGAATGTACAAAGCGATCTTAATAGCGCTAACGCAGTCGAAGCCCGTATACCTTAACATAGACGTGTGTCAGTCCTAGAGCTAAGGTTGTTTTGTACAACTGCCCCCTTACATACATGAATATGAAATTTTACTGCCGTTCGTGTTACCTGACACAATCTCCGTTGTTTATGTTCCACGTGACGTCCATGGACTGAGTTTTATTGTTCTGGTGAAAGCAAACTTGCTGCTGTATGTAGGAGCACTCCATGGAACCGGAAGTTGCGTGACAATAAATCTCTGTAGATGCGCGTACTTGAACATGCTAACTGCCGACACCCATCCGGGCATCACCACAAGCCTCGAACAGTACTGCCATATAAACCATCGTAATGGAGGGACTCGAGAACTTGGAGAGCATAATGTTTCTGATCTATGTCAATCAGATCGTATATTAATGGCAAGATGTTGTGGATGAACACCTTTATGACAAATGTGGCCACTTTTCGGTGCAGCTTCAAATTTCATTGTCACTTGTTTAACTGGAGACTACTCCGAAACGTCGGTACAGATGTACCGTGTGTTGTCCATAGCTGCATGGCATTAGTTTTATATTACTCTCCTATAGGCGTCACATGATACATGCAGAGGATGAAGTCGTTAAGAGACCAGTTAAAGCCACCACGTATGTACCACAGAGCAAATCTCACATAATGTATTTCCTCTCTGACATGCAGCTGTGTGACAAATGGCCAATCAAGTTACCACCACCATTACTACTGCTGCTACTACTACCACTACTACTACTACTACTACTACTACTACTACTACTACTACTACAGCTACTACTACTGCTACTGCTGCTGCTACTACTACTGCTTTTACTACTACCATCACTACTACCACGACTATTACTACTGCAAATACCACCATTACTGCCACTACTACTACAACTACCACCACCATCACCACTACTACTACCACTACTTGAAACCGCCACCAACACCACAACTACTACTACCACTGCTACTTGAAACTATTAATACTACAACTACCACTTCTACTACAACCACTACCACTGCTATTACTACTACTAGTGCTACTTCTGCTACAACTACTACTACTACTATTTTTACTGCCACAATTACTACTACTACTACTACTACTACTACTACTACTACTACAACTACTACTACTAGTATACAGGCGGCCAACTGGTTCAAGACAGTGCATAGTTGTTCCACTAATCTTTGTTTAACACTCGTGATAGTCAAAGTTAAAGTGAAAAGAAGATTATTGTACAAAAGGCCTCCGGCCCATATACAACCATCTTCCCGAGGCAAGGGTGTCAACTAGCCTTTTTGCTCAAAGTCTTATTTCAACCTATGTTAAATATGATTGGACTATCGCACATATCGATAGTCCAATCAGAGAACGTTTCACAAAATCAACATCCACGACTGGTTCACCTTTGCATGAAAGTGATTTACCGCTGCCTGTCTTTGTTGACACGAATATTCCTTTTTCATCTTTTAAAACCCCCAACGATTGCCTATGTTTTTGTGTCAGGGATTAAATCGCGAATGTTTTCGTAATACGATCGACAAGGTCGTTGCCTATGGTAGTCGCCATCTTTGTGAAGCTATACGAGATAAGAACAGCGATCTGATTGGATATCGCGTTTTCATTAAGAGGGGCACAACTGTGATCTACGCAAAGTGGCGCCAGGGTCGAGCCCACTCTCCTACCCAGAGTTCCATGCGGCCGGCAGCCAGCTAGCATAGTACCTCTGCCACAGGCCAGCGCCATGTAACGATTCGTCACATCTTTCACAGTCCATTTAAGATATTGCATATGCTTTTCATCCGTTTCATGTTTGACAAGTCTACACATTTTCATAAACAAATGTCAAAGAATGGTTAACTTTCATGAGAAAGTATGCAAATACGTAAAAATCTACTTGTTTTTTGCGTAGTTGTCCTATGTTTACATTGGTTGTACGGCTCCACGTGCTGTCATCGAAGCGCAATGGAGAGCTAGCGACACGGTCACTTTAATGCATAAATATATATTGTCATGCAACTCACTGTCGCAGTTGTAGTAGCATATCTATATAGTTATGCAAAACAATATGTAAAGCGCCCCCAAATACTTACATTAGTCCGTTCTATACTGATTTCTGAAAAAGCGCGTTTGTTTACAAACAAGAGAAAAGTCCGGTCACGTGATATGCAAATTAGCCTGTGGCAGTGGTGTTATGCTGAGTCACCACTGCGACGGAGTGTGGGTCGAGCCAAGAAAAGTCGCCTTGATGTGGCAAGGGTAGAAACTAGGCTTTGATTTTGGCTAGTGGACTCGCATGCTTTGGGAAGATGATATACAACATAAGGTTATGTATATTAATATAATTACAAATGTTACACATAGGGATATACAGGTAGTTTAATTAGTTCATTGCTTTTGGCAAATGTATGCTTAAAATATAGAGACAAATTGATTACACCAGTATTATATTCGTCCTTTGTCGTTAGAATAGATTCAAAAGTATTTATCGGTGACATTGATATTAAATAGTCTTTGATACATTTCTTTCGAAGATCATTGTAAAATGGAGAGACAAACAAACTGAATTTCATTTTCTATCTCTATATTGCATTATTTGTTTCGATTTTTCAATGGACAGTTTTCTTCTTTCATTTAAAAATAGATCTAGTAAACCAAGTCGATTTTTAATTAAATGTTTTTACGTTTTCCGTAGTGAGTAGAGATAAATATATTTATGGTTGAAGTCTTGAAAGTTTTGTAATATTCATAACGTGAACATATTTATAGACCGATTTCTAAGTTCTTTGGGAAACATATTTACATTTCCATCTGACTGACATAACCATATAATACCCAAACAATAGGAAAATATAGAATTCCCATGTACGATGCTCATGTATTCTGTCCCATGTAGTAAGCTAATTGAGGGATACGTGGTTCATGTATATGAACACTTTTACTCAATATTGTAAACATCTAATCTGAGAGTTAATATAGAATGGGTATCTTCCACATTCACCATAAACCATACAATTTGGTGCAGAAAATCCGACACAAAGAAATGTTTTACATGCTAACCTTCAAGTTAACCTTCTCTAAACAGTCACCACGTTGAAATCCCCATACATCCGAACCACATAATAATATTGGTTGTATCTGTTTATCAAACAGCTTAAAGACAATATTAGGTGACATCGCTCCAACTTTCCGAGCAATAGACATTACACTTCTCAGAGTTTTCTTTGCACGCAAGGATAAGTCTAGGGCACATTTCTTTCACATTCATTGTGTGTGACATCCCTAAATATGAATAGTGATGTACTATCCATCTAGCTATCTTTCTTTCGGCGCTATTAGACCAACTTCTCTTAACATGACAATTTTTGTTGTTGTTTTTACTGATAATGTAAATTCTTTTATGTATTGATTTAAAATATTGAATTGTCTTTATAGACCAACAACTGTATCTGACACTAAAATGTCATTGTCTGCGAAAAGAAGCATCAACATTTCTATCATATCTGGAAACGTTGTCCATTTGAAGTTTTTTTGTTTGTTTTAGCCATGCCTTATTTGGACTGATGCAGCTTTATATCAATACCTTCTAGTAAGCATCCTGCTCATGAAAATGATCTCTTCAGGTGTCTAGTGTGTATATAGGCACAAAGGAAGGAATATCGCTTGACAATATCGATATGACTTCGTCCATTCTCAGACATAATCTGACTGTGTATTAGCCAGCTTTAGCTCCCAGACAGACACCGTTCCTGAGATAACATTAAAGCTAGTGTCGAGATTACCGTGGTTAGGACAACGCCTCTTCAAGTCAAGTATTACCTCTGTCTTTACTATAGGGATTACCAGACTCCAAGTTCCACCTGAGCCGATCCGTGTTTTGGATGTAACCGAGCTCCTTGGATGAGCTCGTTGAAATAGTAGTCGGTGTTATTGGTTTTGGCAAGCGCAGGGCGGTCACTTGATCAATTGATTTCATGATGACAGAAGTTATTTAAGAGACGAACTGCTGGTAGACATTATTCCTTTGCATATCTGAGACGCAAGGTAAAACACGCGACTCCTATAAGGATTGTGACACTATCAGTCATATACTACTGTACTAGTAGCCTTGCGGGTCAAGGCGCCGAGTTGCGTCCCTTAGTCGAACCATGCTCTCTTTTAGATGTTCGAATCCAGTTATAAATATTGGTCTCTTAGTACAATACTTCTCCACTTGAGTGTTGAAAAGTACTAAGATGAAAGTGGGTATGGTGGTCTTTTGGTCTAAGGCGCCGAAATTCGCCTTCCTTAGCCGTGCTGGGGTTCGATTCTCAGAATTGACCCAGTTATAAACCTTGGTCTATCAGCCCATACCGCGGATTGAAAGCAATATCTGTTTTCTACATGAATTTGAAAATTGTTTCATCTTCTCTGGTGTATTCCGAAAGCATGAACACCCTTCGAAACAGTTTATTGTATAACATTTTGGATCAATGTTTCAATTTTTTCATTTCTTTTCATTCTGTTGGTTTGCTTCTTATTAAGGTTATTAATATATTATATAATATTATATAAATGACATGACATATTGAAACTGAGTCAGCTCCTGTCTACCCCTACCTGTGCTCGTGTCAAAGTGGCAAATATCAATACATCGCAATTAAATGTATGGATCGCAGGTTAAAATCGATACACTACACTATCGATTCGATAGACGTAAGGCATGAACAGAAATACTGAAATATAACTATTAACTTTAAAAAAATATATTGTTCTAAAATACACTTTGTTGGACTATACACCCGGGTATTCATTTAGATAGTGTTCATAAATCTATATAGCATTATTATCAGATTCACCTTCGTCAACCAACTGCTGGACCCGTTAGGCTTGATGGAAGGTCTTGGGTAATCTATATTGTTTGGACAGTAAACGGACTCATACAAAAGTGGCATCACTATTAACAGTAGAAACTGCACTACTATTGCTATAGTGTCGCAATAGCGGTTTTAACTGTACTATTGCAATACTATTGTGAAACGTCCCCAATAGCCACCCCTAATTGCAGACCACTATAAAACAAATATAAAATATTTATTTCTCTTCCCGCGGGAGTTTTTTTATGATAAAATGGCATCTTCTTTCGCACTTTAATTTCCTTTTTTGCTGAGATATAGTTTCTTTCAGAAATAAATTTCCATTAAATGTAGATAATACTTCTAGGTGTTCATATTACTGCAATTGGGCAGCCTTATATGTATATTTGAACCAAAGATAGTTTATTTTCGAACCCTCAAACTCGACCTTGGTCAGGGTCGTCTTTGCAGTGCACGTTTAAATGATGCCAAATTTCTTTTTCTTGCCGAGAAAAGATTATTACCTGTAATAATTCACCCTCTTAGGACATACTGTATCAGTTATATGCTTTTGTCATAGAAAAATCAGATCTTTGTTCGCCATTTTATGATATTTATGATCAATCGTGATACGATACGAGAATAAACTATTCAAATTGAATTCAAGTATCTTCGTCGAAACAGGAGTATTGTTTCAATACCGCCGTCAATATCACAAGTAAATCATAACGACCGTTTTAAGACCTAAACAGCTAAGATTTATCCGCGCGATATAGAGGGAGTATATACATAGATATGGGATTACTTTACTGTTTTATAGCATTGCGAAACCTTCGCCTTCTGTGTGTATTGAACAGAAGCTTAAAAAAATGGAGCGCATTACTGTTGTGTTGTGTATAAACCGGTACATGACTCTTTATTACTCATATGATGAGTATATTAATTATCATAGCGCGTGTTGTTTTGTTCTTGAATAATGTAAAATTACATGAACATATAATTCATCATCATATTCGTGAGTTGTCACATATTTCCTCTCGCTGGTTCAGAGAAAACTAGGCCAGCTTAACATTGTTATGGAATTACAACCTTTTAGCAAATGTGGCATAGCACTTTTCAAATTCCACCTCCCCCTTGTAAATATTCCAAATGGACGAACAGAAAACACCAATTTCGGATATCGTGTCAGGCTGCTGCAAGGCACAGACTACAAAACGGTGTCGCCGAAAAGGATGCTTTATGAAAAAAATGATTCTTTCTTGTTGTCGGAGCCCGTCCGCACAGGTTTCAATGGAATGGAATTTCATCTGGTTTTGAAAACGAGGCTGGGCCGGATGGGATTTAATGACAGTGAGTTGGACTGGCAAATACAGCCAGATGATGCGCTCGTGAAAAAAACCTCTATGAAATAAATTCAATGTCCGAGGAAATAGACGCGGTTTAAGCTGAGGATGGTAAGAATCTACTTGTGAAGGTCGGGGTTGAAGCTGTATTGTATTCCGCGGAGATGCGTCATCCCATCTGATCGATTTATAACAAAGTGTTCAATTACATCAGAAATATGCTACGATGACGAAATGATTTTACGCAAAGAGAATCTGGTAAATTTGAAGAGAACTCATGCGATGTCTGAGTATGCGTGTGTGTGGTCTCTCTCTCTCTCTCTGTGTCTCTCTCTCGGTGTCTCTTCTCTCCGTGTCTCTCTCTCTCTCGGTGTGAGTCTCTCTCGGTCTCTCCCTCTCTCTCGGTCTCTCCCTCTCTCTTTCTCTCTCGGTGTCTCTCTCTCGGTGTGTGTGTCTCTCTCTATCGGTATCTCTTTCCCCCCCCCCCCCCCTCTCTCTCTCTCGCACTTTGTCTCTCTGTCAATCCATGTGTGTCTCCCTCTGCCTCCCTATCTGTCTCCTCATCCCACTGTCTCTCCGTCTCTGTCCACGCCAGTGCCCTATGATTGTGGGTTCGCATCCCGGTTCGCCCCGATTATATTTCTAGATTTGTCACCACCATTTCCGTGCTCGCGTGTTTCACCAAAGTTGCAAACATCTGAGACCTGTATCACATAGGGCTTTGTGCCAACATTAAGCTGACATGCCGTGAAATAACTGGAATATACTGTTCAAAGCGGCGTTAACTCACTCACTCAGTCAGTCACTCAGTGTTCTTGTGGGATAATCGTCTTATTTATAGTCAATATGTCTCCAGAGTAATGTGCATATTCAAAGAATCATAAGGAAATCGAATGCATGCACAGATTCTTTGCTGATATAATAACTTTGCGAACAGCGTTGTTTCATTTCTTTACATCTCATCAAAGTGAATATCAAACCTGAAGAAACTGTTTATTGAAAATACTCCACGGCCAATTACAACACACAGCCAGAGCCGCGTATTCCAAAATATTTCTCTCCCGTGTGTATATTGATTTAAAACTCCAACTGTAAATGTGTCAAAGAAGGGTCCCTTATTTCCTGATGGAGTTCTGAACAATTGCAGGCATCCGTGCTCATGTTAGAAGGTTACAAGAAAAGGACCAGTGGTTGTTTGAAGTGGTTTGGTTGAGTTTGACACTGAAGAACTCAAAGTATAGGATTGGTGACAGGATAACCCGGAGTAGGTCTTGATAAAAGATCCTTTTAAATGTATTTTAGTAGGCGTTGAAATGATAAAAAAGGACCATTTGTATCATGCTACAAAAATCAATATTTCATAAGGAATTGAATATCCGTATTAAAAACAGCAAAGAAGACATATAAAGCAATAATAATGAACTGAGCATACTCTTATCGCCAGGAATTATGGCGCTGTGTTGTCAGCGCCAATTGGCTCCATTGTCCGTAAGAGGATGGTGCAAATGACATTTCTTTAAGTCGAGTCGTTCAAACGCCGATTATTTGACTGTTGACGAAAATGCATGAAGTATATTAATCAGGTGATCTGTCAGTCTCTCAGTTCAAGGCAAGGCTTTAATTCAACTCCCTAGATCTAGCCCGAAAATGGGCATTTTACCGTGGAGGACATACTGTGTTACCCAGCTGATTATATTCCCATGCTGTAATGATATATTTCCTGAACCCACTCGCCGTCATATCTCCGTGTGAGATGTGAAGGCACCACCTTCATCGCTCCAATCTCATTAAAATCAGATCTTAGTTCTCGCTACCGTTAAACTAAGATCTGAGGACATCCCATTACGGGTCACGTCAGACCGACCTTGCGCGAACTTTGACAGACCAATGGAATGACCAATCAGAAGGCAGCTTTCGCGTGCTTTACGGCACTTATTTCAAATTGGCGACTACGCTTCGAAACATATCTTGACAAATTCTCGATTAAAACTTTGAAAACTGAACGAAAAAACATTCTGGAATGGCTAATAGATGGTCTAGATTGTAAGGAGTCGGTCGTTAAACCCGTAACTATCGTTCGGAATACTCCGTGTTAAAGTTTTCGAGGTGCATGATTAGAAATCCCCTTCCGACTGTCACTTTCATAATCTGGTAAGCGACGCTCTGATTAGTTGGATGAAAGGTCGTTCTGACGTGACCCCTAACGGGATGTCTTCAGATCTTTGTTTAGCGGTAGCGAAAACTAAGGTCTGATTTTAATGAGATTGTCATCGCTCCTATCTCCGAGTTTGCACAGAATGTCTTTCGCGCATGACAGTAATTCGATTGGACGGCTATATTTAGAGTCTTGCCATTCAAATCGAAGCTATGGTGACGACTGGTTCCAGGAATGTATCACAATGGAATGAATATAAAATGTACTGGATAATCGAGGAAGCGTGGAGTCCCAATTAAAATGCTAATCCATTTATTCAAAACAAACTGCAACTTATTTTTCAGTATTGTCACCAAACCATTATGGAAACATACCCGTCATATGAAAATATCTGGCGACAATAAAAATGTGATTGTTTTGTATGTACGCCCTGCCTGTATGAGTCGTCAATATTGTCTAGATCGTCATGGGAAGCTCTCTGTACAAATGTGCGCCCATGCGGTTAGACCTCCCGGCTATTAGATCAATGGAAAAACACTCATTATGTTTGAAGACCGTCGCAATCAATGGTGTAGGGTTGAGCAACACAGATACTCACGTTTGGAACTGTGCAAATGTAATGTTCAGAACATTAAAGCCTCAGGGGCTACTGAAGGACGTTTAAAACTTTAAACTTTATTTTTTTACACACATCGCCCACTGTCGGTGATTGTTTTAGGTATATTCTTTTATACAATGTCATTTATTTACAGGCAGGCAAGAGAGATGAGCTGATCTACTGACTCACTATCACAGGTGCACCAGAGAGGACACGGGACACCCCACTTCACCACATCAAAAGATCACAGTATTGGGCGCAGCAGGATTTACCCATTTGGCTCACGTGACTCGTCTCAGTGCCATGGGTCATCTCGACCAGCATTGCGAAAATCCATATTTGAACAAGTTCTACTCACGTGACTATCACATGACACAATGAAACCAGCTTACAATGTGGACCCTGAAGTTAATGGTGATAATATTTCTAAACTGGGCGGCAAAAGAAAGTATAGGTCGAGTTCCATGATCGATAAAAAAATAACAAGAAGAGGTTTTGTTGTGAATTATAATATAATCTAGGGAGGGGTAACAAATGATTGATCAACCACAGTTTGAATGAAATTGTGCAATCACAGGTAATGTAAGTTCAAAGTAAAAAATGGTGGGGTAAGAAATTTCATTTTCAAAAGTTGTCTGAAATGTCACCAAAACATTGTCAGACACACTACAAGTTCATTGTCGACACAGTTGCCTTCAATAGCGTGTATGACCTCCAGCTGCCTCAATGCATGCTGTGATACGCCGCCTCATCGATGACGTCAGTCTTCTGATGACGTTGACTGGAATCCGTTGCCACTCGTCTCTCAGGGCCTGCTGCAATTCTTGTCTGTTGACGGGAGGCTGATGGCGTGCTCTAATCTGTCTGTCAAGATGGTCCCACAGATGTTCAATAGGATTCATATCGGGTGAGTGGGCAGGCCAGGGCAAAACGTCAACGTTCTGCTGGTTTAGAAAGTTCCGAGTCAGTCTTGCATTATGGGGCCTGGCATTGTCGTGTTGAAACAATGTCCCCTGCTGTTGGTTTTGTAAGAACGGAAGCACAACTGGCTGCAACACTTGGTCTCTGTACTGCACAGCGTTCAGGTTTCCCTGTATAATCACCAAATCAGTCTTCTGATCTCCATAAATACCACCCCAAACCATGATTCCCCCCCCCCCCCCCCCCCCCCGAATTGATGGACCTCTCGAATACACGACGGAGCCAAACGTTCCCCTGCGTCGATAAACTCATCATTTCGAAACAAATTAAACCAACTTTCAGCCCTCGACGACAATTTCTCACTTGCCAGCGTCGAACCTGCCTCGCCCATCGCAGTCTCTGGCGTCGATGTTGAGCAGTCAGTACCATTCCTCGGAAAGGACGATACGCTCGGATTCCAGCAGCACGAAGTCGTCGTAGTACTGTACGTTGGCTAATGGGATGTCCCAACGCTGTTGCTGCCGTCGCCGTCGCCGTCGCCGTTACGAATCTGTTTCGCAGGCGAATGAGTCGTATCTGACCGTCTTCCACTGGTGTTGTCACTCGGGGTCGTCCGGTCCTAGGCCTGTCCTGTGTCCTCCCTGTCTGCCTGTACCGTTGAATCAGCCTGGCTACTGTCAATGGTGTACAACCAAACCTTCTGGCAATTTGGAACTGTGTTGCCCCCATTTCGGCCATACCGATGGCTCTCTCTCTCTCTGCTCCTGTGACAGTCGTGGCATTTCTTTTGTGTGCTTTCATTACGTGTGGTTATACCCTGCAGACGAACGCATTTATATAGCTAACATGCACGTGCAGTTTATGCCATAGGCGGGAAACCTGTTTCACCATTTTTTGTAACCGCACGAGCGCCGTCAAAGGTGGCGCGTTCAGGTGAAGTGTTTTTTGGTACCTGCTCCTCGGCTGTCATATTCCCAATACCCACTTTCCACTAGTGATCGCTGTTTTTAGGAAAATTACAAATTGCCAACCTATACTTTCTTTTGCCGTTTGGTTCAGTTTCTCTAAATCAAAGTATGAGAATGTTAATAATGAGAATGCTATGGGCTGTTTTCAAAATAAACCATGAACCGAGATGACTCGAACGATATTGGTTGTGCCGAGTTGTGGCCTATAGCTTCTGAATGGGTGTTTGGCAGCTTGACCCCTGAGAGTTTTTTTGGCTTCGGTCCTGTCCCACAGAAGGCTTTGGTCGAAATATGTCTCTGTACATCCAGCAGTGACTGGGTACCCGGTAAGAGGAGTTGAATGCTAACCTTCTAGCGTGTCACAGGCTGCTATGATTGTATACTCCGCAGGGAGCTGAGTCTGCATACTGATCATGCGATTGGGGTAATAATAAGGTATATCATGGTCTGAACAGTTATTAATTGGAAAGTGCGCTATTATAATTTATAATGGAACAATGTAATTGTATTGCGAAGAAAACTCACCAATAAGCTTCCTTATCGCTTTCATATATAGCAACGCCACGAGAGGCTGTAGAAAGGAGGCTCAATATATCCTCAGATATGGAAATACACTTGAACATAACTCGACTATTAAATATAGTGAAGAGAGTAATTAATCTCATATACACCTTACTTATGAATCAATATACGCATATACCCCTTTAAGATATTGGTGCCATTCTAAACATTCCATCATTGTTGCCAGAAATATCCTAATTATACCCAAGTCGGTGCTGTCTATCCTTTTAGCGTTGGTGTGTAGTCAATATGGATGTAATAAAACAATGATAAAATATAAAAACACCAGCTATTTGTACTCCGGGTTATGTGGGTATTAATACCGCTCCGTCTGCATGGACCAGTTATCCCACTCGAGGTAATTGAAGTACATCCCCTTACTATTTCAGGGAAAACAAAGACAGCTGCTTCAGATAATCGCCAGTGGAGACTGTTAAGACAAATCAGCATCTCCCAGATCGAGCCAACAAACCGATCTCTGGCTCCCGATACAAAGGCTTGGACTTGCGACAAGCGAAAGCGTAACAATGCATTTTACATAGGTTTAAAGTATATCACGTGTGAGGCCCGTGCCCTCTGTGTACTCGATTATTATGTTTTATGCGAAGGAAGCTGAACGACTATGGATGAGGAATGATCCATTAAAAGTTGCAAATTGGTGACAGGGCCGTTGTCCTACAACGTAAAGAAGTGTAATATACACAGCAAGCGTGGTCAGTAAGATAGACAGAAGGATTTGTACTAAATTCATACCCTGTAGAGAATCGAGGCCGCTGAATTACTGAAATTAAAACTCAGCTCGGTCTCGGGTCCGTGTACAGGAAATAGTAAACACCGCTTTTTGTTAATTATATAATGTATGAAAGCAATCAAATACACTGTGTACTGTATGTTACTGGTAACCATAGGCTCCAGAACCTCCATTGTAGGATATGTTGCCTCACGTTGTCTCTTTCTATACGCATTTACGCCGATTCCCTGACTTCATATCTCTCTGAATTTGTCTTCCTCTATCTTCGTTTTACCGTTCCTGTTTACCTCTGCCCCTCGCTCTGTCTCATTTATTCTCTCTCTCTCTGTCCCACCCCCTCGCTCTGTCTCATTTATTCTCTTTCTGTCTGCCCCACCCCCCTCGCTCTTGTCTGTCTGTCTTACTTCACGTCGCAGTCAGTGTATCGATGTTTGTATGTTTTCGCCTTTAAAGTATGTCTGTTTGCAACAATTGACTTACCTTTGCATTTGTTTGTGATGGGTGTCAACTTTCCGCGAGCAGCTGGTATCATCACTGCTTGGTGGTATTTCATAAACACATGTTCATGATATTTTCAGAATCGTACAATGGACTCACAACAGCTTTTATTGCTGTAATTAACACACATTATGTTACCCTTCTGCGCAGACCTACACATCATATGGTTCGACCAGATTAGCAACATGACTATAGAGAAAACATTAAGAACCATAGACCCGCAGACAACGAGACATAACATACTTTGTGCTTAACACGCATCGTATTGTCAGACACTTTAACACACTCAGTCGTCCTCCATTCAGACAGTTAAAAGACACATACACACACACACGGTGCAATAACATATCTACATGCACACATGGTCATTCATGCGCCCCCTCAGTGGACAGCTATGAAGGATTAGATTAGTTGGACAATCGACAGGATCTGTACAAGTGAATTTACACAGCAGGGCAGGGGGCGAGTGTGGGTCAGTTGCACACCATCAGATCGATGGGGGAAGGTCAGGGGCGGGTCTTCAGCCATCACTCCTGGAGACAGATGACCGCCACATGTCTCCCTCCCACGCAGCGTGTCCACTGTGACTGATCACACGGTGTTACGGCAAGTGTGGCCCACTGTGACTGATCACACGGTGTTACGGCAAGTGTGGCCCACTGTTACTTACCACACGGTGTTACGGAAAGTGTGGTCCACTGTGACTGATCACACGGTGTTACGGCAAGTGTGGTCCACTGTTACTTACCACATGGTGTTACGGCAAGTGCGGTCCACTGTTACTTACCACACGGTGTTACGGCAAGTGTGGCCCACTGTGACTGATCACATGGTGTTACGGCAAGTGTGGTCCACTTTTACTTACCACATGGTGTTACGGCAAGTGTGGTCCACTGTTACTGATCACACGGTGTTACGGCAAGTGTGGTCCTCTGTTACTGATCACACGGTGTTACGGCAAGTGTGGTTCACTATTACTGATATCACACGGTGTTACGGCAAATGTGGTCCTCTGTGACTGACCACATGCTGTTACGGCAAGCGTGGTCCACTGGCACTGACCACACGGTGTTTCGGCAAGTGTGGTCCTCTGTGACTGACCACATGCTGTTACGGCAAGTATGGTTCACTATTACTGATCACACGGTGTTACGGCAAGTGTGGTTCACTATTACTTATATCACATGGTGTTACGGCAAGTGTGGTTCACTGTGACTGATCACATGGTGTTACGGCAAGTGTGGTCCACTTTTACTTACCACATGGTGTTACGGCAAGTGTGGTCCACTGTTACTGATCACACGGTGTTACGGCAAGTGTGGTCCTCTGTTACTGATCACACGGTGTTACGGCAAGTGTGGTTCACTATTACTGATATCACACGGTGTTACGGCAAATGTGGTCCTCTGTGACTGACCACATGCTGTTACGGCAAGCGTGGTCCACTGGTACTGACCACACGGTGTTTCGGCAAGTGTGGTCCTCTGTGACTGACCACATGCTGTTACGGCAAGTATGGTTCACTATTACTGATCACACGGTGTTACGGCAAGTGTGGTTCACTATTACTTATATCACATGGTGTTACGGCAAGTGTGGTTCACTGTTACTGATCACCCGGTGTTACGGCAAGTGTGGTCCTCTGTTAAAGACCACATGGTGTTACGGCAAGCGTGTTCCACTGGCACTGACCACACGGTGCTTCGGCAAGTATTTACGCCACCGAACAACGATACATAGGGTCTATTAGGCGGCTGATATTTTCTGTGTTTCATCTTCAACTACTGGATATATGTTAAACAGATAGTGATTTCTCGAAACCATACCAGTACTCGTGGTGAAACGTTGACGACCTGCATCACTTCAGGCTTACCTCCCACATCAAGCTGTCACGCCATGAAAAAGGTCACTGATTAAAGCGGCGCTAAACCCAACTCACTTACTCATACTGATAGATGTTGCCATACCTTCGAGGAAACGGAAACCTCCCCCAGACCTCGATTTAAACATTTACTATTGCAACCTATTATTTAAATGTAAATGTGACACAAATATTTGTGTCTATGTATTGTGTTCATGTAATAAGATTTCAAATTTGTATCCATCCCCTATTTATGTCGCACAATAACGTTCTTTGAACACATTCATTACCTCGTAATATTATGTCCTATACTATGTCCCTGATCCCTGTGTGAAGTGTAATGTGTTATGCTTTTGTCAAAGTGTGTCTACGTCAAGATTATGTGTACATGTTCCTATCAAGCAACAGGTCATTAATGTATGTACAATCATTACACAGTCATCAGAGATCTGAGATTTTATTAATTTAGACAAGTTAACGCTTCAATGTTTCAACTTCGATACATTTATGGGACCAAAGTGCAACCTGGTTTTCTCTGGTGCAACTAGGCTTTCATGTCAACGTGCACCTGGTGTACTTTAATCAAGTTCCTCCAATAGAACCCTGCATGTGATGTATGTCCTGGCAATTTATCTCCATTGCTACAAATTAGAGGATTTAGAGCTTCGACATGTCCTGAATGAAGCCTAAACGATTATAATTCACATTGTTTTGCTGGACGTCACTGTAACTGCGTTTTTGACATTGAGGTGGCTTATAGCTGTCAATATTAAAACAGTCTGTCTCATTTATTCATTTTATTATTGAAATAGCTGCATCATTATTGTTTAGATGAAACGATACGTATCGCACTTTCTGCTTCCTCTGGGTGGAAGATTGTGGGAATAGGCATCAATTGTGCCAAGTGAGTGAGTGAGTGAGCGACCTATAGCCACTTAGTTGGGGTTGACTGGGTTAGTTTGAAAGTGAGTAAGAGAGTGAG